>NW_020451248.1:15016-244228 GCF_003343035.1 Apteryx rowi | reverse complement strand
TGACAGAGCACTGGAACAGGTTGCCCAGAGAGGTTGTGGAGTCTCCGTCTCTGGAGATATTCAAAACACGCCTGGACGCAATCCTGTGCAATGTGCTCTAGGTGACCCTGCTTGATCAGGGGGATTGGACTAGATGATCTCCAGAGGTCCCTTCCAACCTCAGCGATTCTGTGATTCTGTGATTCTGGTAAGTGCATTATTCCAAATCCTGGAATTTGCACTAATTCTGTCCTAGTGGCAGTTTAAGGGCTGGAAAATGGAGACATCATAACTTTAGAAAGTCAGGAAGGCTCTTTCAGTACAACAGGGATTGCAGTTATTGCTTCTTGGTACCTGATCTGAAAATAACAGCATTGTTGCTAGACAAGCTAGTTAAGATAGCTCTTTAAGTTTCCTAATGCTCTCTTTCTCTATTCTGCATGTGTAATCTGGAATACTGCCACTATAATGTTTAAAAGTTACGTTACACAATGCTTTCAATTACATGGGGACTTACAGGACATATGATAACTGAGATACAAGTATTATTGGCAGTAATTCACAAAGTCGTTCATGCTTTGCTCTCTTTGATGAATAAAACAATCCCAAGCTCATGCAATGATTGGTACTGTTCAAAAATAGCAGAAATAAGAAAAATACTAAGAACTGCACCACTAACTTAAACAGGTAAATTCATTCTGGCTGTAAGTCACTTTTCTACAACAGAATGGCATTCAGGGAAAGCAGATGAAAGTGCATTCTCCAAAGAAGAGCCTGACCCCAGCATGAATTACAGGGATCCAGTCAAGCATCAAGGCTGCCAAAGCTCAAAAAAACATTTAAATATTTCAGTTTTGTAGCCTCCTTCTTCTTCATTATCCTTTACCTCAGGCAGCCATCCAAACCTGGATTAAGCTAATCTCCAGAACGTAGATACCTGTTGTTCACTCCTGATATGGTTGTGCACTTGGTTCACACTAAATGCTTACAGTATGCTCAACTATCATGTACTTTATGTGTATAAACACATTTAATAAATAAATGTGTATTTACAAATGCAAAATATGTCATAGGTATATATAGATATATACCTTCTCTTTCCAACTTAAACATTAACTGAAAGGACTCCACTATTAGTAAATTTTAATTGAAAAGTTTTAGAGATGCCTATCAGGTCTTGTGATATTAAAAAAAAAAAAAAATCTGACATCATGTGAACTCTGCAGAGTTAAACCTGAATTTTCTGTCATAGTGTAACTGTATAAATTCCTCATCTACCTTTCAAAAACACAGCCAGAAAAAACATACTGAGTTTGTATTGTACACTTAAAAATATACGGACATATGGTTTGTTAACCTTAATTAATGGAATCAAATAAGTATGCATCCATTTATGAAAAAGCCTTTCATTATGAACTTGTATAATTTCTTCACCACTTAAAAAAACAACAAACAAACCACAGAGCACTTAAAATTTTTCCAAGGAAAATGTAAGGAAGGAATCAATTGGAACAGCTTTGTGTTCAAAATCATCTCTGAAGCATCAAAGTGGTGTTTGTTGGCATCTGTGCTCCAGCTGTTGGGTTTCGGGCTTTTTATTTTTTTAATCATGTTCCTTATTCCAGTGAGTAAGTTCTTGATTTTGTGCAGTTACAGAGCTAGAAAGTGAGTTCATCAGGGACTGTTCCCACTCCCACAGCCTTTAATAGTATTTCACTAAAAGAACACGGTAACTTTAAAGCTTCATAGGCCATCTATTTCACTGGATCTTGGTAAGTGACAATTTTACAGTATTAAGACAGATTTGAAAAAAATATTTTGGCTATATTCTTCAAACTGTGTAAAAAAAAAAAAAGAAAAAAAAAAAGAGAGAGACCCCAAAAGACAATTAAACTAGCCAACAAACAAAAGCCCCCCCCAAAATCAGACCCCTCTCCCCCAAAACCAGAACCATAAAAAATTCTTTGATGACAATGTTAAGCAAGTCTTTGATTGTTAGGAATCCATTTATGAATAAGTCCTTATCTTTATTAAAAAGCAGTCTGGAAGAAAGTCAGATTGACCCCGAAGCCCACTGAAAGCAAAGGAAGACTAAATTAACTTCAATGACTTTTGGAGGAGGCCCTGCTTAGGCAGTGACAATTAAGTACTAATAACACTCCAGTTTAGTTTGCGAATCTGTACCGAGTATAATATGGTTCTGAAGAACTATAGAAATCAAATGATGTGTATTCTGCATGTCTTTTCAAAGACTATGAGTCCTGAGCCCTCACACAGCCCTATAAGCTTGTCAGGGTGAAAGCATGGGGCTATTTTTAGCGTAATGTTGCTATTGCCCAGCTTAGCAGTTCCAAAATGTCCCCCGCAGGAACTCACCTTTTACCCTTGATAAGTAGACTAGGGTCCTGGTTTAAGAGCCCAAGGCTAAGAAATATGAATACAGTGGAAAAAAACACTGTGTTTTGGCCAACTGTGGGGTTTTTTTCCAGAGAAAAAAAAATCTTAGCTCTTTGCTGCTGCTGCCTCTCTTGAGAGGTGACTCTGCCAACTCTGCTCAAGAGAAAAGTATGAAGAGACTAGTCCCTGACCTCTTCTCTAGAGTACAAATGAAGAGGGAAGATAGCTGTGAGTTGAGTACAGTTATTGATGAGGGATCTGAATCAGCAGAGTGCTACAGAGAGGAGGCTTATCAAGAGCACTGTATTAAAGATGTAGAGCAAATACTTTCCTCTAGAAATTTGAGGAAAGGCAAAAATAGACCAGCAGAGATAAACAGTAGGGTCATTAAGGTCATCAAAAGCATGAAGCCACTCTTCAAAAAGCTAAAGTTGTGTACAAATGAAAAATAAATTGAAAGAATTATGAAATCTGGCACATTAAATGTAAAAACACAATAAGCCAGGCCAGAAAAGACCTTAAGGAAGAATTTGTGAAAAGTATAAAAACTAAAACTGAAGCCTATTTCAAAAACATCAGAGAGAGATTGCTACACAGTCTATAGGTGCAATGTATTATAGAGGCATAAAAGAACCTTTTAGGAATGGTAAGACCACAGATAGACAAATAGACAAAAAGGAATATAGCATGTCACCAAAGAATATAATAAGGAAACAAATAACTAAACTGATACTAGTGGCACATAGCCTTTTGCTTAAAATTACCTTTCTATCTGATGCCTGGAGGGTGGTAAATGTGACACTGATTTTTAAAAACACTTCATGAAATTCAGGGGAACTATCACTGTCAGTGAGCCTGACATCTGAATGGGGCACATCAGTAGAAAATGTAATAAACCATGAAATTAGTGGACACCTAGGTAAAGATGATCTACTGGAGAACATGATATACTATGTTTTTTATAAAAGGAAGCCATGAACCTATTAGAGTCTCTGAAGGAGTTAACAAATATATGGATAAGAGAGGTAAGTTGATATAGTCTACCCAGATTTCCAAAAGACATTTGACAACGTCTCTCAAAGGCTCTTACAGAAACTTAGCAGTCACAAGCTAAGAGAACAGGTCCCTTCATGCACAATTCACTGGTTAAGAGATAGGAGATGGAGGAGAGGAGTAAATGGTCATTTTTTACAGGGGAGGGTGGCCAAGCAGGTCTGTGCTGAGACCTGTGTTGTTAAACATATTTGACAACATCAGAAGTACTTTAGTATCTAAAATGCCATACACTTTCAGAAAAACATTCTAAAGGCCCTCTCCAGCGGAGTATTTCAGAGGAAGAGGGAAAGGTAAAGTATATAATTAAGAATGTGTCAGGCTTGTACTGTATGCAGAATCCAGTTGTAAGAACTAAACCTGTCAATAAGTTTCCGCAAAACAGTCAAGGGCACTTCCCTTATCAAAAACAAAAGATTAACAATCCATTTTCATCTTTGTTTGTCTGTTTGACTATTTTATGTAAAGCTCTTCTGTGACTCTGGCAAAGACGAATACTGTTTTTTAAGCTTTGTACTCTTTGCAAGATTTAAATTTTCCTATCCACCACATTTCACCCCACCTGCCTCTCACAGTACAGGAAATTTTGCTCCTACAGAATATTCTGCCTATGAAATTTAAGGCAACATAAGTTAGTTTTACTTGACATTTGGGGACTATAACGGAAAGCCAGATTTGACTTTATATTTAGGGTATCTCATATTGTTACACTGCTTTAGTTATACTTAAAATCTTTACACTAAATGGTAAGTAAAATGCCAATCATTTTGAAAACAAAACAAATCAGTGCAAACATTTCCCTAGCTAAAAACTCCAAAAAAAGAGACTGCATTCTTCACTTTCTTCAAAAATTACATTTATATGACCTACAGCCAGGTTTTTGATGGATTAATTCGTGTAATCCATCATTTGCTTTTTTTCTTCGCCTTCTGTGTCATGCATCATTCTTATACTTCATACCAAATTGCTGATGCTAGATTTCAGTATATGTCTAATATTCCTTTTAGCCCTCCACTGCAGAAGCAGATTATATGCACTGATATTAATTCATTTTCTAAGTATTTTAAAGCCTGTTTAACAAAATATTCATGCTGCCAAGCTGCCTCACACAAGTGCTTCAATATGTGAATGGGGATTCTGGAACAGCTTTTCAAGAAGGGATAGGACACATAAATTAACCATTTTTAATATGGAGCTTTTTTTCTGTGAAGAAGGTTATGTGCTCCTATGCGAATGAATGAAGTATAATTCTAGTCCTGTGAGCAACTGCCTGAAAATGTTTGAAACTTCTGATTGGACACCTCTCTATGCTTTAATTAGAGTGAACTTACTTACTTCATTTCAGATCGAAGCAGGACTACAGGTCTTGGTTTTCTAGGCAGAGTAACATTAGCCAGATATAGTCCATGGACTTTCACCTGCCCATGTCATTCAATGCTGTGAAAAGACTTTTCTAAGTCAGGCAAGGCCAAGAAAGTAGATGTAGGTCTGTTGACCAATTCTATGAATTTTCTCCTAGCTTATGTTGACTGGGAAGGGGACAGAATAAACTCAGCTGTAAAAATAGTAATTTTTGCCTGTAAAAGGTACATCTACAACAGTATTATATTATCAGTATGGTAAATTGACATAGCCACACTATCAAAGTTCCCTCAGTGCAGATCTGTGCTATATATAATGTCTTCACATGCACTGACATTTAAATGGCCTTTTATAAAGAATCTTAGAATCTGCTACTATCTTCATAAATAAACTTCATGTAAAAAAATGGGGTTACTTGTGAGTAAAAGGCAGTCACACAGAAGAGTCTTGTACTGAGCACTGTGTGAACACTGGCAGCATAACACTCGCATCTGAACTGGCACCTAGCAATCCAGCCAGTGTAAGAGGGCAAAGTAGCTGTACTACCATGGGCCCCAAGAAGAGATTGAAGATTTCCTTTTCCTCTCAATCCATGAAGGAAATAAGTGGTTCTAGTACTTTCACTGACACAGCATGCTTCTTTTCAATATTCACGCAGCCTCCTAGCTGGCCTGTTGTGGAGGAAATGCCTAGTTACCTGCACAACAGGATGAACTGCACAAAGAGCAGGCAATAAGGGTACCCTGAGCTAAGGACCACAAAGGCATTTAGGCTCTCCTATTACTGTGTTATTCTGCAGCAAGGTTCATGATTAGGTGATTAATATGTCAAGTTGTAGCTTAAAGTTTTCTCATGCTAGATTTAATGTGCATCCTAGAGGGCATCAGCAGGTTTTCATCAATTTATACCAGTTGAAGACCTCATCAACTCTTTAATTTTAAATGCCAGTAAATTGCTAACAGAGCTAACATGTCAACTCTACAGTTTCTTTTTCACTTTTCCTTCTGGACACTGATTCAAAGTCCACTGAGATGAAAGTGTGTCTGTCCATCCTCTGATCAGATAGTTGCAAAACAAAGGTGAAGCCTATAGCTACTTTTTTCCAGCTAGAACCTCTCTGGATGAAACAAAGTAAGAATCACATTGTGGGACTGGCCTATTCCTGGATCACTCCAACTTTTCATACCAATTCTTCACCAGTTTCAAAGGAAAGCTGAATTGGTTCCTTTATCTTCACAAGGTAGTAGATGCTTCACTGATCTCTCATGCAAGAAATAAGTTACAAAGTCAGAGATTTTGGTAACGTAAACTGAAAGACTTATTCTTATGACTTTGAATTCATTCATCTTTCTGATATTTCAAATGAACAAACAAGTGTTGTTTAATGGGGAAAATTCTGCCCTGAAACCTGCAGGACTAATAATATAACTTTCAGCTGTACTTCTCAGATAGAAAAAAAATATATATATGTTTTATAATGCTGTTTTCAATACCTTAAAGTGTCCTGTTAGGGGACTGTAGAACTACATCCTGCCCTTTGGGCTGTGAGGACAAATCACTGTGCATACTGGTAAATGAGTTCAGTGTTCACATGAACTTATAATTAAAGGCATAAAGAATACAATCCCATCTACTGGAGTACTCAGGCCTAAATATATTTCAGAATGCTGCAAAGGACTCAGAGTCACAACATCCTGAATATGCACAAAGAATTATAAATAAAGACAATCCAAGTGTATGTTTGCCTTTTCTTAAGACTGGTGATCATGTTTGTTCTAGATGAATGTCAGGCCTTCAATGACCTAATTCCTTTGATTTGGTTTATTAGTCTAGTCTAGTATTAGAGCAGAAATCTTCTAATCTGGAACTGAATGTAGAAGAGATGAGGATGAGAGAATCAACACAGGAAGAAAAAACAGGTCCTTTTAATAACTCCATCAATAAATATTCCAAAGATTATTTAAACTGATGCCCCAACCTGATGCAATCCAGGTAAGCATAGAGTTTACTGATATTATTTTCATTGAAAAGCAAAATCCTATCATAGCCTAATAAATTAAAAATTACTATAATGCTCTGAGACTAAGCGAAAACAGAAGATGAGCCAGCAGATGACCATGTCATGAATTTGTATGAAGTTCTATTTATTTGCACTCTGATGGCTAACAACTGCTGCCAATTAGCCCAGCTAAAAAATCAATCTCACACTCTTCAACAGTTCCTGCATAGTGAAGTTATAATGGCAGTGGCACATATTAGTTATTCAGGCTTCACCCATCCCTCAATTTATTGAGATCCAAGTGAAGAAGAATTCTGAAGCAAAACGCTGCTTTGTGTTAACTATCAGGTCTGTGAGCACACTTTTTGGTATAAAATGTGTAAACATAATTATTAAGTATGTTTGCACTGTGGCATTTAACTACAGGAGGTTAAATCTAAAAGGAAAAAATGAATGAGGGGACAATTTCTTATAAGTTGATTCAATACTCACTTATAAAGAGGAACAAAGGAAATGACATTCTAGATCAGACAGATATGTAACCCAGTATCTTGTCTCTGGCTATTGTCCAAGTACAGCATAGAAATAAGTGGAAGCGCCCAAAGCATAGCTCTTGATCTTATTGTTAATATTTAGAAATTGATTTAAAACTTTAAAATGTGATTTACTATGCCATCAAAAATTTAAATAAATTGCTTTGTCTCTTATAATTTAGTTTTTCCTGATATCATGTACACTTCCAGCTGTGTGGGTTTTTTGGACTCTTACTAAATTTTAAGTCTCAGCAATTTCTTGCAATAAGTTACATTATTTAACAACTCCCTGTGCGAAAAATAGTTCTTTTAATTGGCTCCATATTTCCTTAAATTTCAGTATATTTATGATACAAAGTGAAGAGAAATCCCAATACTTCCTTTCTAGACCAGTCATTATTTTATGTATTAGTCCTTCATCCACTGGAATCATGGCTTCTCTGATTTATCAAAATCCCAGTCTTTTATCTATCTGTGGGACATTTGCTAGAACACAGCTCATTTCTACCACTTGCAATATTCTTTAAGAACTGTGTGATCACAACACTGATTTATATAAAAGCACTATCATGTTTCTGAGGTCATTTCTGAGGGAGCTGGCGGATGTTATTGCTAAGCCACTCTCCATCATCTTTGAAAGGTCATGGAGGACAGGAGAGGTGCCCAAGGACTGGAAGAAAGCCAATGTCACCCCAGTCTTCAAAAAGGGCAAGAAGGAGGACCCAGGGAACTACAGGCCAGTCAGCCTCACCTCCATCCCTGGAAAGGTGATGGAGCAGCTCATCCTGGAGGCCATCTCCAAGCATGTGGAGGACAAGAAGGTGATCAGGAGTAGTCAGCATGGCTTCACCAAGGGGAAATCATGCCTAACCAATCTGAGAGCCTTCTCTGATGGAATGACTGGCTGGGTAGATGAGGGGAGAGCAGTGGATGTTGTCTACCTTGACTTCAGCAAGGCTTTTGACACTGTCTCCCATAACATCCTCATAGGGAAGCTCAGGAAGTGTGGGCTAGATGAGTGGACAGTGAGGTGGATTGAGAACTGGCTGAATGGCAGAGCTCAGAGAGTTGTGATCAGTGGCACAGAATTTAGTTGGAGGCCCGTAGCTAATGGTGTCCCCCAGGGGTCAGTACTGGKTCCAGTCTTGTTCAACTTCTTCATCAGTGACCTGGATGAAGGGACAGAGTGCACCCTCAGCAAGTTTGCTGATGATACAAAACTGGGAGGAGTGGCTGATACACCAGAGGGCTGTACTGCCATTCAGAGAGACCTGGACAGGCTGGAGAGGTGGGCGGAGAGGAACCTCCTGAAGTTCAACAGAGGCAAGTGCAGGGTCCTGCACCTGGGGAGGAATAACCCCATGCACCAGTACAGGCTGGGGGTTGACCTGCTGGAAAGCAGCTCTGCGGAGAAGGACCTGGGAGTGCTGGTGGACACCAAGTTAAGCATGAGGCAGCAATGTGCCCTTGTGGCCAAGAAGGCCAATGGTMTCCTGGGGTGCATCAGGAAGAGTGTTGCCAGCAGGTCGAGGGAGGTGATTCTCCTCCTCTACTCAGCCCTGCTGAGGCCACATCTGGAGTACTGCATCCAGTTCTGGGCTCCCCAGTACAAGAGAGACTTGGTACTACTGGACGAACTCCAGCAGAGGGCTACAAAGATGATCAGGGGACTGGAACATCTCTCTTATGAGGAAAGGCTGAGAGAGTTGGGCCTTTTTAGCCTAGGGAAGAGAAGGCTGAGAGGAGATCTTATCAATGTGTACAAGTATCTGAAGGGAGGGTGTCAAGAGGATGGGGCCAGACTTTTTTCAGTGGTGCCCAGCGACAGGACGCAAGGCAACGGGCACAAACTGAAACACAGACACTTCCATCTGAACATGAGGAAATACTTTTTCACTGTGAGGGTGACAGAGCGCTGGAACAGGTTGCCCAGAGAGGTTGTGGAGTCTCCTTCTCTGGAGATATTCAAACGCCTGGATGCAATCCTGTGCAATGTGCTCTAGGTGACCCTGCTTGTGCAGGGGGGTTGGACTAGATGATCTCCAGAGGTCCCTTCCAACCTCAGCGATTCTGTGATTCTGTGATTCTGTGATTTTCTATACAATAATTTATTCACCCTCTTTTTCCCTGTTTTGACTGCAACTGCACAATGAACTAAGGTATTGCTGAACTGCATACAGTAAAAATCAAGATTTTTGCATACTTATACAACAAAGAAATATCTGATGGAAAAAACTTCTAAAACTAATAGATGAAATCATAACAAGATCCAACTACTGTTCAGTCATTGATCCAGTGGAGCCAGACAAATTCAGTTTCAAAATAAGATTCAGTTTCTCAGCTTTGAGGGTGAGTAACAGTACAAGTTTACCAGGACTGGTGGAGAAATCACCATCACTGGCAATACACGAAACATAAAAAGTGTGATTTAACTAACTTTAGGCTGGCTGTTACAGGCATCCCTTCTGAAATTAGTTTATGTGAATCCCTGGACTACCTTTTTTTGCCTCAATTGGAAATACCTTGCCTGAAACATCCTAAATGCTATATATTTTTTTACAGCTGAATCACTTTTCTGGTGTATAGCTAGCGTTATAAACAACTCATGCACCAAGGTCTTTCTCCTGTCTTGTTCTTCATTGAGCTTCAAAGTGATGGCAGATGTTTCTGATGATTTTACATTAAGTCCATGACTTTGCAATTGTGATACAACTCTTTTAATTTCTATTAATTCAACCCTCAAGGGTCCTTCAGTGCCTCCTCCTATATGACATGCAAATCATGCTTTGCATTGATGATGCTTCCCAACTTCAGGTCACTAGCAAATGTAATCCAACCTTTTCTGCTAAAATTACTAAAAAAACCATAATATATAGGCTCCATCCCAAGTTCATTCCTCCAGGAAATCTAGAGAAATCTCCCAATAATCTGATGTTTCTTTTTCCAGCACAACCCATTAGTATGTCCAGTTAGCGTTATCCATCATCTAACTCTTACATCTCCTTGCTTATGTATCCTGGTAATCACCACCCCACTTTGCAACATTGTGTCATAAATTTAAAACCAGGTACTTTGAAGTTGCTATACTTTGATTACCAAAAACAAAACAAAAAATATATCTTCTTGAAGAATAAGTTCAGAAAAGTATGAGGTGACCTACTTTGGTGATAGTTTAAGGCATTGCATTCCACTTTCCATTCCACACCCTAATTATTTTTTACTCTAAAATTGCTCTGCATTTAGAAGAAACAGCCTCTCTCTGCCTGGATCACTTTCTTCTTGTCCTAAAATTTAGAGATCCTGTTTTCAAAAAATCATATTAAATACAGTTTTAGTCTTTCCAGTATTACAGGTTAGAAATTACTTGGTGCCATCATTCTTGGTGCCCTCTACACACACACACACACACAGAGGATATAAGAATCTACGAGTTTTGGTCCTGCCTCAGGTCTCAGAGGCCCTTAAAAAAATAGTGGCCCATATTAACACTTGCATTACACTTACCGCCTATGAACTGGTACATTTCTAAGTTACAGGGATTGCTATAATTAACTGTCAGATTTTGAGTTTTAGCCAGGGGCTTGTAGGGGTCAAGAAGAACTATTTTGCAAGTGTAAAATTGTCTATATAGTTTTTTTCATTCCTCACCTTCTTTCTGGCATCTGAGACTGGTGGCACCTGAAGACAGGACCCTTATCGAGTTGAACCAGTACTCTGTGACACATTACATAAAATACTAGATGCACTACTAGAGGGCTGTCTGGTGTATCCTGTTCACCTGATTGCTAAATTGAGGATAAGAACAAACTTTCTCCCAGAACAGACTGGTAGAAACACTTGGGGTTTTCAGTTTTCAAGAACTGAATATTTATTTTTCAGCTTTAATTACTTTTAAAATTACATGGTTCTCAAAAATGATCCTTCACACTGCTTTGTTTTAAGCAAGAAAGCAAACATCTTAACTTGAAGTTTATTCTCTTTTTCAAAATTAAATAAATCACACTGCAAAATAATTGCTAGATGTGTAGTTGATGACTACCTTAAATGCCTCACATCTGGATATATATGTACATCAGTTCAACCAGTTTACATTTCACATTTTACTTGAATATGAATGCCAAGTTAATAACTCACCTCACTAACTTTCTAATTTGAATGCCACATGTACCATTATCCAATTTGTTAGTTAGCATTTTCTGAAACTATTTCTTGTGATTTTGAGTTTTTGTTTTTACTCTCTAAAATTACTTAGCATTGCTTGTAATTGCAATAGTATATATAGCATCAAAAGAAGCCAGGCTCTACTTTGTTAAACATTTAAAACATACAGGAAACAGGTAATAACCAAAGAGTTTATATTAGAGACAAAAGATAGGAAAAGGAAATGAGCAACAGGAGGTAAGTGTCATGTAAGAAGTGTAATTTTTTGTATCTCATGCTTGTGAGAATATATTTTTTTGGTTTTGGAACAGAAAGAAGTCAAAAGGAAACTTAAAAAGAACCACAAAAAATATAATAACAATCTTTACTTCACATATTTTTTCTTCCTAGAGTTTTGTTTTCAGCACACTTCTGGAACATTTGGGGAGGAGGGGGGGAAGCTATGAATGCAACACTGACAACTATTTTTAAGAAACGAATAAAATTCCCCCTTTGTTTTATTCCACAGCAAAATCTTTCAGGTATGTGGAAAGTATATATGTTTTACCAGTTTTCCATTGCAATTAATAAAATTAATGTATATGTTAGTATGACTGAAATGAGAACATGGACAAATATATGTAAAATATGTCACCCAGCTTCAGCCTCAGACCAGAGTTCTTATTCTAGCAATAATTCTAAAAAATATATATATGTATTACTGGCCTGAGGCAAATTCAACTGAGATCATGCTTCTCAGAGAAAAGCAGCATGTTCTGAAGCAAATGCTCTACTAAATACTACTGAGTATGCTGTAAAATCTAAAGAGATTTTTCTTCTGAGTCATATTAGTTCAGTCCACAAAATTCCACCCTGCTTTCTCTAGCTCATGTATCACCTGAATTCATTATAGTAATACCTGTTTTGTGATCCACTTAAATTTTCTATTGCCAGAGTCTGACTGCTCTTAAATTTAACTGTGATGGTCTTATCTCTCATTATCTAATCTCAAGCATTCTGGTTTTGGAATATTTGTATGCGTCTTCCTCATCCAGAGGTTTTTTATTATTATTTTACAAGAAGCTAATATTGCAACGACTGCAGGGATCTCTCTATCCAGTGTGGCGGATGAATGGCATGGACTCAGGAGGGTTTGCGTCCTGAGACATTTATTGTTTATTTCTGAGCATATTTAAAAAGTTAGCTGCTTCAGTGGTTTCACAGACACACTTTGCTAAGCCAATCATCATGCAGATTATGTCACAGGKRGCCARTYATTACACYGATCACGCACGCAGCRGTCATGCCTTGTACTCTGCTACTTGTTTAGAAAAGCTGTCTCGCCCTTAACCTTGGTGCCCACTGGCTTCTGCTAGTTTATCTGTACTTTCTCAGGATGTATCATTCCCAGCTGCACCAGTGTCTTTGGGTACGTTTGTCTGAGGCTCCTGTTGCTTGCYACTTGCAACTTTCCACCAGTTTAACCCTGTCATGACCCTCCACAATCCAGTCCTGATAAAAATTATTCAAGTGACTTGCTTGATTTCTGCTATAGGATAGATAAACCCAAGGAATGAGCTCATGACAAACATGCGTAAAACAAAAAATTGCAAAACACAGTTAGTAACCACCTACTGTGCTATTGCAAACATACAGCAATACAACAAAGCTAAAGGGGAGAAAAAAATGAGTCAAAAATGCTTAGTAGAAATAATTAGGTGGACACAGACAACAGCTATGAATATGGTAAAAGCTTCAAAATGAGAACAGATAAACAGATTAGGATTGGCTATACTACAGTCCCACAATGTGGTCTTAGATTGGAAAACAGAAGAGGTAAGTTCTCCTGTGACATAAAATCTGGTACTCTGATACTGCTGGCAACAAGGCAGTAGACTTCCTTTCATGAGCCTTATAAAAATAGTGCTATTCTTTTCTCCTCCATTCCTCCCATTGGAAAAATCTTCTGAAAACAAAGAATCATAGCATAGTTGAAAGTGCTTCTGAGACAGCATCTAGTCCATGCTACACTTCCAATGGCTCAAAAATTTCTTTTCACTTCAAGATGAAATGAAGCCTAATACTTTTAGTCTCCTCTTAAATGACAGTTCTCCAGGCCTCTACCTGTTTTTCTTTCCCACTTTTATGAACACAAGTCTTGACTATACAGACCACAGCCTTTGAACTATACAGCTACAGAAGACCTATGGAAACTCACGCTATTATGAATATATTATGAAAGTTTCCAGAATACATCCTTACTGAAGGTAAATAAGAGACCCGGTGAACCTCCTTTAGAATTAACGCTATCACCTAATGGTTGAAAAAGAGAATATTTTAAGTCCTTGTGCCTATTCTCAGATATGCCTGTAATTTCTTTGGTGAAAGCTGGGCTCATAACATTTTTACATCTTTTATGCCAGATTCGATATCCCATAGAGAGAGGGTAGAACGCTGCTGCTTCCATTGCAATTTTTCTTGAGATTAATTAGCTTTCCAATTGCTGCAAGATCCTCAGAGGAAAAGGTTTTAAAAACAAATTAAACTCAGTAAACATCTTTTGCTACATATTAACCAAAGTTTAGTATGTCCTTACTACACATAGTAAAGATAGGAAATTTTTAGTAACAAGGCACAATAATTTCTCCTTTATTCACTATGGTAAAAATCCACTGTTTTAATTATTTTGAAGAATACATCCCTGTAACAATAAAAAGGAAAAATGATGTTGAAGCAGAAGAACCTCTATAGGAATAAATTATATATAGGCTTTATATTACTGTCCTTCCCCTTTTGATATTACTGTCCTATATATATATTTCACCCATTCGACAATTATGAGAAGGCATAAAAATATTTCAAATTGCTCTTGTCTACATTAGTAAAACAAACTGTAAGAAATAATGAAGCCAACATAATAATTATTATCCAAAGCATTCTTGTCCAGGTATGCTTATCCACAAAGTCCTTCTATGACTGCAAAACTTCTGACTCAAGAGAGGCAGCTTTTAGGTTCAAACTCACTTAAACTTAATAAGCAAAATAGAGACTTCCTCCCTAAGTCCTTTGTCTTGCAAGGACAGCAGGGTTTATAGTGGGTTTCTACCTACTTTTGGTTTGGGTTGTTTCCATTGGTACACAGTATTAGGCAAGACAATCCTGTACTCCAGAACTAAATTTTATTGAAACCATCAAAGCAAAAGTTTTCAAAATAATCAAAAAAACATTTGGATTGCCTTGTTGCACAATCATTGGCTCTAATACTACAGGAGCAGCAGGAACATGTAGCTGGGGATAGCAGGAGAGATGAGAGAGAGCTGGATCACCCTTTTCTTTTCAGTGTCAACCCACCATTAGACTCTCATTAGTTGTAACATGAAACAAGACTCTAAGGTACATCTTCTGATATTTACCCACACTTGCTAAGACTTTCCCTCAGTTTCATTATCCTGCAACAACCTCCTTTCCTCTGGCTTCGACAGTGTTGCCCCATTCAAGAATACTTATACAGAGTATTTTTCCCAGTGTACTATCTATCACTAATCAAATTTATTTCAGCACTTCCTCATGGCTCCACATAATCTTTATTCACCTATTCTCTCATTTTATATTAGATTTAATCTTACAATTTTCTGAGCTTTCCTGGACCTGACACACCGGAGCCCTGGGCTCATAGCAAGGGTTCCTATATACCGTGGTGATAAAAGTAATAAACACCATAAACATGTCAATGACATATCTGCATCTGCACCAACTTGGCCTCAGAAAGCCCATATTCTGGAGGTTACTGTACAAAAGCTGAACAGTGCCAATTTCTGACTGATAAACTGTATAAATTTCAGCACATAAGAGCACCACAGATACAAATACACTCTGATGAATCATGTTAGGGGTGGGACATACGGACATATGCACATTTGCTGAAGGGAAAGCAGAGGATTATTTACCACACTACAGCCAGGACAGTCGGAACCATTTTCACATGTCCTACGCCGAGCCTGAATCCCTCCTCCACACTGAGCAGTGCAGCGTTCCCACGGACCCCAGCCTGTCCAAAACACATGAGGAGGGCACAACAAATGCTCATTGCAGTACCTGTGAGAAGAGGCAACAAAGGAAGAAAAGAATCTATTTAGTACCAAAAAGACACCTCCCCCGAAGTCCCTCTTTTGCGTTATTCAGACAGATGTTTGCACATGGAAATACTTTATCCAAAGGTCCCCTCTCTATTTTTAAAGCACTGAACTAACAGCTGTCACACTGCACAGAGTGTTTAAACATTGGAGATTATTATTTTAGGCCATAATGGGGGTGAAGGGGTGAAACTTTTTTTGCATTATTTAGTGCCTTTATACAACCTATGCGATCCAACCACAGTATTGGACTGGGAACATGTAAGCAAGGTTGACAACTATTTCAGTAAAAAAAAAAAAAAAAAGAAAAAAAGTAGTGTAGATGTATCTTGGGGGAGGACTGACTCAACTAAATGAAAGGTAACCATTTATGCAGGCAATCTTTTATCAGTCTCTAGCTAAGCCTTGATTAGGATCCATTTCTCTCCTCTTTAGAAAGTTGAAATGGCTTTTTTGCCTTCTCCAGTATCTCCAATTTTATGGGTAAAATAAAGCTAAAACATTGACTCTAGGTATAAACAACTATACTATTTTGATGGTACTTTATCTCTTAAAGGGTGTTTTTAGTTATTGTAACCCTTAAAGGATTTCCCAGCACACTGCAAACTGATCCAGAGGCCTACCAGCTTCTTGAGGGAAGAAGGAATTTTTTACTGCCCAGCTTGTTACTGTAATGAGACATTCAGTTGGTTGGGATGGTTTCAACTTTTAGTGAGTTTTCTCATTTTTTCTAAAAACCTAAGACTCCTGATTTTTTGAGCTTGTCATCTAGTAATACTAGGTGCATCATGTGCTGCTTGGTAAAGATCCTCTCCACAGGTTCAAAAGATTCGGGCCACCAGAAAGTGTGACTGGGTATCTTAAAGAGACTAGGTTCTTATTTGGGATAAACTAAAGCCATGACAGATGTTCAGAAAATAGATGATCCAAAAGGACCATTCTGATCTTTTATGGAAGTCTCTGAGTAGTTCTTGCTCCTACTACTTCTGACTATCCTGAACAAACAATCAATACACGGGCCATTCAAAATCCACTGGCTTCTTCCCCTTCTAGCAAGTTTCCATCATTTTGTACTCTTATGCAATGAAAACTTAAATAATGTTTTTTTTACACAAACAGAAACAATGACAGTATAAACTGTTATTATTTTCAAAAATAATAACCATTGCCACATTTTCTGCAGAAAGTCCCATGATCTTCAAGGTCTAATTCTTCTTTACAAAGGAAGTTTTATGTTCCAAATTCTGTGGATGTTGTTTCTGTATGTTATATATAGCTGTAGGTTTATCACATATGTCAGAGTCTATGATTCAAAGCTTGTCTTTGGTCCTGAGCAACTCCATCGAAATTTAAAAGGTTGGGTGGGGGACAAATAAGGAAGTAAGATTTGTTTTTATGTTTCTGTATAGTTATGGAAACTATTAACAGCATGTATTGACCTTTTCTGCAGTTCTCCAGTAAACTGAGAAAAACTCCTCCCAATATTGACAAATCTGCTTTCTCAAAATTCTTCAGTGCATGATTTGGGTAAATGCTTTTCAACAGCAGCCTGTGCATAGACTATTTTTTTCTGCATGATCATTACTTCTATTTCACAGTTCACATTATGCTATCACTGAAGATGCAGAGGAATGTTCTGTGACTGGATAGTCTTCCCCCAAAATTCAGACAGCTGCACGTATACTCTGTGTTACATGCTCTCATTTATGAGAATATTTGCCATAGATTTTCTCTGTGATCATCAGTTGGGAATGTTTGCCCAGTAACACATAGATGCAATCATCACCATTCATTTATTCATATGAGTACCTATTTTGCAGAACTTACTAGTTTTTAATGTAGATGTGCCAAGTTAGTTTGGGACACACACATGGGATAAAAGAAAGTCTTTGTCATGAAGTTGGCAATTACTGATACATGGCCACATAAAAAGTATAACTGATGGTAGGACTCATCTCACCTAAATATAGACATTTACAGTGTAGATGTCTATAAATGAAGTTGTCATCTAAACTTGAGCAACAGTCAATGGAAAGAAACAGTCTTTTTAAAAACATCATTAATGCCACCCTAAAGTAGGTGTCTAATGTAGGTCCTACAAATCAAGTCCTCATTGTACTGATTTCTCTACACTAACTATAAAGGCAGTCTAGACAGATAAGTCTGATGTAGCAGTGGGATTAATTTCATCTAACTTTCAGTGTCTGCAAGGGAGACAGGTGTCTAAGCTTCCATTACAGTCACCGAAGACTTCATCAATACAAGCAATGGAGGCTGGAATGATTAATTTGACCAAATGTAGGAATCTACAGTAAAACAAGACAAATTACTCTCTGTTCTCCACTGTCCATATTGACTAGATTTCTACAGACTATAGTGGGAGTTCAGACATCTGAGTCACTGATAAACACACTGTGGACACTTAAAGTTAGGTGTGATAAATCACACTTAGATGAGATTCATCACACTTCACTTTTGCACAGTGCCTCTTTTAATGCCAATGTGCCATATCACCTGCTCTGTCATTTAAGCAGTAGACAGAAAAGAAACGTAACAATTGACACAGTCAGCACTTCAAAGGTTGGCAACGTCAGAATTCTGTTAACCAAGACTATTTAAAGACATAGCTGAAGCTACAAAGTGAAACTGAAAAACATCTAAAATGCCCATGCAATCTGCTTAACTTCCATTTAGACAAAAAGGGGGGGAAAAAAAGAAAAAAAAAATAGCTGAGTGTTCTTTTTTTTTTTTAAAGAAACATCAAAGCCTATAAGTGCAATCTCATTTTCATTTCAGCCAGCCAACTTCTGAAAATATCAGGTATGCTTTTATAGTTAGAGACATCCCTGCAGTTGGTCTTCGAGAGCTTTGCTACAGGAAGGGTTTTTGAGCCAAGTTTTATTATGTCTCTTCTTGGCTGTATTTCAAGTCACTCAGTAACCCCTTTTTCCCATTTGCACTTTTGCTCTTTTTTCCCCTTTTAAATTTGTTCTCAGGACCCACAGGGCTAACAGTTTACAGTAATTCAGCAAAACATGCAATATAAGAAACTTGGATCTGTGAAACCACTGCCCTCTCCCCTAATCTCATCTCTAACTGTGATGAGGTCAGAAGGGAGAACAGCCTAGAAAAATGAGAGTTTGGTACAGTGACCCTTCCCCTACCAGGGGGAATCCAAGTTCAAATGCCCTGAATAAATGAATTGTCATACTGGGGAGACAGAGAGCATCTTCTGTCCAGATCTGGTTGATAACCAGTAGTTCAYAGAGCAGTTTTTAATTTTTACTTAGGCAATTTCAGTACAACTGCAACTGTTCTTGTCCCTATGAAGATCTAATCCTTTAATAATACATCAGTTTATTTACATCTTGTCATGCAGCACTGAGTACGTCAGGTTAATTGCATGCCAGTTACAAATGTGTTGTTTTTTTTTTTATTTTCCAAAGGGATGCTATTTTATTTAAACACATAATTTTTAATTTTGAACAGTATCGCACTAGAGTGTATTTAAGAAAAACAAATTAACCTCCATCACTGCCTGCCCATTCTTATGAGATACATTTTTGTGGCAGGTATACTAATACCAGCTGTTGATCTACTGAGAAGCAGAGTCTATACTGAAGTTGATGGGAATGCTGGATTCCTGTAACTGAAGACAGACATATGATGTAAATAGATGCCTTTTGGGAGGAGATTACTAAAACAACAGAAATCTCCACCTAGGAGCCTGTGGCACATGGATTGGGGCTGGGGCATGTGTTCTCAGGGATTTCTATAGAGCAGGAGGAAGCAACGAAACCAAGGGGCATGAAAGTCCACGCTTCCTGGCAAGCTGTTGGCAGAAATGGCAGCAATGGAACCACCAGCAAACCAAAAGCCTCACGATGTTTGATCTGCTCTGCCGAAGGAGACAAAATTTTGTGTGTGCTATTCAAAAACTAACAGTACTACACAGAAAAGACACTTTACTCAACAGTTTCTCCTTATCATGAAAACAAGCCCAAAGCTCTGAATATCTGCTGTTGATTGTGTACAAAAAGATGACAATACCCAGTACTTCTAATCTTACATATCAAGAAAACTTCCAGGGTTTTCAGACCTTTACTCCTCACCTCCAGCCAATTTGTTTTTCTGACTGGCTCTGCTTCTTCTTTTTTTCTTTCTTCCTATGTCATGGAAGATAAATACATTCACTAAAAACAAGGGCTTCTCACTCTAATGTCCCTCATTTCTGCACAAATTAGAGGGAGATCAGCGGCTTTAGTGAACCCATACACAAAAAGTCCTCTTTCCCCAGAAAGAGGCTGGACAAACATTTTCACTCAACAAAGAAATAAAGAGAGGACACCATAAACTACATAAACTAAAACTTGGAGAGTTTTCCAGCAACTTTAAGGAATATTCCACCCACAGGAAAAAATGTAAATTTGTACGTCCCTAAGGAATATCAGGATGTCTTCCATCTTGAGTTTCAACAACAAATATATTTCCTCTGATAAACAAATTTTATTAAAATACTACTTTTACTCCCTTCCCATATTCTGTCTAAACACACAGGATATCAGCTGCACTTTTGACCTATTTCTACAATGCAAATTGGCTTTGTATCCTAGTCTTTGCTGCTATCTCCTAACTATTTTCCATTCCCCCCTTTAGCAACAGAGCATGCAACAGCTTAATCTGTCTGCATGACTTTAAACTGGTAACTATTGCCATTGATTTCAAGGGAATGACTAGCAAGCACAAAGCTGCTTGATACATAAGACATTGTAGGAGCATGGCTTTCATGAGGAAAAACAAATGTAATCTAGTCAAACATTTAGTCCTTAATGCATGAACAAACACTCTAAAACTGAATATTCATTCACATTTGTAGGAGAATTTGCTTCAGCCATATGCTGCCTTTTTTGTGTTTACCTTTTACAGCATGATGCAGTGGAGTTCCACTGGAACCAATGCTCATCGAAAAGCTGTTCAAAGCTAAGCACAATGGTGATTGCAGAAGCCAATTTCTGTATTTGCATTCCTGAATACGGGAGGCTGACATGAACACGCACTTTTATAAAGACACAGGCTCACAGTGTATAAACCACCTAATTGCAATTTTTACTAAGACTGTACATATATTGACTTCACACATAGGCTGGGCCATAAAGGAACTAAGAAGTTAAGCTATTTATGAACATCCATTAATTTCAATTAAATCTGAAAAGCTGCTTACAGGTACTGCAGATGCAGAAAACAAGCTAAATACTTCTTATGAATTACTGCATGTGGACTATTTGCTTAGCTGTCCTAAATATACTGGGCCTAATTCTCAAATTCACAGTCTCCATTTGATGCAGATCTAACTCCACAGGTACTTGAGTGAAGCAGTGAATTAGGACTATCAAAAAGCTGATACTCACTGTTCTCACAGCTCAAAACTCTCTATAAGGCAAGAAAAATACCTTTACTTTTACAAATTGTACACTGACTTGTCCTCAGGACTATTTGCTCCTTACAGCTCCAAAATGATTTACTCAAATACTTGGCCTGACATTGACAAAATCCTGGGAAATAATTGTTAGGGTGCCCCATTTCTCTAGAAGAGCAGCCTTACAAATGATATGGCAAAATTTTCTAACATACCACACCTTCTTGAATTAAATTATATGTACCCTTTTGAAAGTATCAGTATACATCACCGGTAGCCTAAACAAAACCAGAGTAGAGGTAGGAAGGTTAGCTGTGAGTAAGCTACTGAGTTGGAGGAGGCTGGATATGGAGCTGAAACATCCATGAGAGTTGAGGGTGTTTCAAGGAGAGAGGAAACAGAGGAGCTATGAAAGACAAAGGGTGCTCTGCAATGAACTCACAGCCACATCCATCCCAGACTGCTGCTCAGCTGAGTGAGGAGCGAAAGGACAAGTTACCTGCAGGCTACAAAAGCAGAGTACCTTAAGCCTCCTGTTTCTTTGGAACTACTGCATACCAAAATTCAACCTTTATAAGTTGTTATTGTTTCAACTCATTGTATCACTTTCTATTTTGTAAGTGCTTTTTTAGTGCATCCATTTTCTTAATAGCAGACATTTTCTTTCTTACAGTCGCCTAAGTATTTCTGTTTTCTGCATCTCTCTAAACCTCCTTATTGTACTTCTATTCCATATTAAAATTAAGATGAACAATAATTACTAACATTCATACTCCATCACTAAACTCTGGACAAAGTTATGTAACTCTAGTAATTCTACATTTGGTGGTGACAGCTTTTTTGTTGGACAACCTATTTCCAGAAAGTAATTTACAGAAGAACAAAATGTTCCCCTCTGTGATGAATAATTGTAAATAATCATGGCTCTGAAACAGCAAGAAGTGTTCACGTGCTACCATACTGATCCTTTACACATAGAGTTGGAAAGGCAGGGTCCTGTCTCTGATCTTCTGTTAATACATAAATATATGATGCAACTTCCCTTCATTGGAATCTCTTCATTGACAAAATGGTAGGGTTGATGTATAAATAAATCCCACGCTGAATCTCATCATAAAGGTTACTGAATCTCACTTTTATCTGACTGCAATATAGGATGCTAAATCATTCCTCCTCCTTTGGTTATGTGAAAGTATTTTACAGAAACACTGAAGTAAGCTACAAGTGCACACTGAGAGCAAACTTACCCTCACGTATCTCTTGGAATGATAGCTACAGTACTCCAAATGCTAACACTAACAACAGTCTTCTGCTATCTAGCTTTTTGGCATGCCTCAGGAAACAAGATAATACAAACGAGAATTGTAGTTTGCCTGAATATATCTCAGTTTGGTTTAAAGAAATGTTTAATTCCTGTTAAAATTCATGGCACATAACTTAAAAATTAGAGACTTTTGGATGTATGGGTAATGGAATCAGAAACTCAAGCTTTACATTCTCAGCTAGTGACAAAATGCCCATTCCTATGCAAAGCACTAGACTGTGAAAATCAAAACTTGAGTTAGATGCCTGACTTGATCTTCTGAGGGGTTAATATATATACAAACAATTTAAAATACATACAAACCTTACTAAAACATTTTTGAGTCCAAAATGTATTATTTTTATTGAATATAAAACAAAGCCCTTGAAACTTCCCCACATGTTCTATAGATGCTTAATTCATTTAAGACAGGAAAAATTAACTCACAGCTTCAGTAACATACTGCTGTGACCTTACTATATTTTGCTATGAATTCCAGGTCTTGAGCCTGGGCAAGATACAATTCAAACACGCTGCAATCAATTTTCCAGGGGAATCAATTTTCAGGGTCTCAAGGGGCAGCAAAGAGGATTGCTTCAGCACAATGCTCTGGCACTACCAGGAGCTCAGCTGGCTTGGGAGGGATGCAGCTAAGTGAAAGATGAAAGAACTGCTGCAGACCCACATCCTTGCTAAAGGGAATATTGCTACCATTTAGAAGTGGAATTAAACAGAGAGAGAGACAAAAAGTGAGGGGAAGAAAAAAGCCAAGGCAGGTAAAGGAGAAAATGTCCTGCGGAATACAGCTGAGCAGAAGAAGTTAAAACAAATGACAGAGAAAAGATAACTCACCTCTCCTCACGATTCTGTCCCACACAGACACGTCCTCCATGTCGAGGGGTTGGATTGCTGCAGGAACGCTGACGAACTTGAAAGCCTATTCCACAAGTGGTACTACAAGGTGACCAAGAAGTCCAAGGTGTCCAGCCTCCATTTCTGGTAGAATAAAAAGCTCAGGCTCTGTCATCTGTTATATATAGCGAATGGCTGATTAGGTGTGACTGACAACAGAATCTGGCCCATTAATATTTCTGCAGTAATCATTTATACTGCAGGACGTTCCATTTCTTAAAGAATATTGAGCTAAAATAGAGGTGCTCTGATCCATCCATATTCCATGCTTTGTAATCAGCAGCTGCTAAACAGACCCCATTACATAATAAGTAAAATACAAAGTCCAAAGATATGAAGCTATTCAGTTTCTTTCAGTCAGTTTATTCAGGGTARATCTGATCTTCAAATTCCTGTACCAAAGTTCTGAAGATAACTTTAAATTATGTATTTAATCTAAGTATTATTTGTAGCTCTTTTTTACAGGGAGATTAAAATGTCAGGTTTTGCTCCCTCTTCTGAAAGGAAAATGATTAGAAAAAGGAAAAAAGTTTCAAGAGAAGTAAGTGTCAAGATGTATTAGATCACAATTTCAATAAGATACTTCCAGTACAAAAGTACTGGACCAAAAGTCTCAAAAGGAATTTCATACCCTGTCCTAGGCAAAAAATGGTGAACTTCAGCAGTTTCCAGAACTTTTCAATGGCTAGCCTGCAGTCTTTGTATTGATGATAAAACAGAAAAATCAAGAAAAATAAAACTCAGTCATAATGAGTTCTTGAAATTTCACCATAAAAGCAAAAGTTAAAATAATGACTTACTTGATTTTGAAATCAATTTATTTTTAACATTGAAAACTAACTAGATTCAATAATAAAGAAGATGCAAGACTATTTCAATAATTTATCATAAAAACCATCAGTTCAAATGTCACTAATCTTGATGTATTGTTATTTTAAGGGATATACAAGTTGATAATGCAGAAAACCGCTTTCGAAAAAAAAGTCAGATATCCCTGCTAACACATTTAGACAAAAAATAAGATCTTTGTCAGTGGAATGTCTGGCCTAAGTGGTAAAATGAGCATGATATCTGATATGCTAAATGATAGCATGATATCACCATGAATTCTGGTGATCAAAAACTAATACAGGAGTGTTTAAAGAAGCAAGATGTTAAACCAGTAGCGCAGTACTGGCAATAGCAGCATGATTCAAGTCCCAAATCATGTTCCCTTCTAAGCCTGACAGCCAATAACTGTTGTTTGATTGTTCAGCATCACACAGCATCCTTATCTTCTTTTCTATCATTCTCCTGATCTGATGTAAATACTATATTGTTATGTTTCTAATAATTACCCTAAGATTACTATTTCAACTTATAGTGCTTGCAGTTACCTTGTGATGAAGGATAATCAGTTTTATTCACTACGAAATAGCATCATGTGCTTCTGATGTTTAAAAAAAAAGTAGAGACAAGAAGCAAAAAGAACCTCTGAACATAAGCAGAATGGACCAGTATGAAATTTTTGTCTTGTGATTTAAATATGTACAATGTTTTAAACATGAACTCCAAATGAAACTGAGTCACTTTTTTCACAATCACCAGGTGTCAGCTCAAAGCTACCGAGCCAACAACCTCTGCATTTACCAAACCAGTTTAGAATAAACAGTGTTCTGAGTCCCTAAAAAACAATCTGTTTTTGCTACTTTTTCTGGAAGTGGTTATGTGCAAGAGGAAGACAAAAAAGTGTCTGAGGAGTGGCATACAAACTGGTAATAGATCTAGATGTTGTGATACTACCAAATGACAAAACAAAAACATCTTCCCCCAGGTGGAGAGAGAAATACGCTGGTGATATGAAGCAAACAAAAAGGTAAACAGTTACCTTAAAAATGTAAAATTCCAGAGAAAAAAGTGTATAACTTATAGAACTCACAGGACAATTCACTTTTTTTCTGATTACCCTGCCCAGAAAAGTCACCGAATGAGAAAAAGTGTCATACTTTAGACATTATCCAACATTGCTCTTTTTCCCCTCTTAGCTTTTGTTAAAATTAATTGAGGACAATGTAATATGGTACACAGCATTTGAAGTCACTGTTTGCTACTTGACTCATTCTCTCTCCTGCCACACTTGAGATACATTCCAACACATTTGTTGTGGCCATTGCTAGGAGTTGTTTCAGGTACAGAACACAGCCAATGGATTGCAAATGAGATTTCAAAGGGTAGATTCTGCTCTGAATAAGTTAAAACTTTTAAAAACTTAAATACTAGATCCCGAAATTGTTTTGTGTACCTGGAACAGTTGGCAATTTCCATGCTTGGCCCTTCACACAGCCAACCTCCACACTGAGGAGCTGGGCTGTCACACAGACGAGTCCTGCAGAGGCAGGAGCCAACACTGGCACCATCAGTGTGGATACAAGGTTTCCACTGTGACCATGTTCCGAAACTTCCATCCACAGTCAGATTCCTGGTCTAGGAACAAACAGAACAGAAGAGCTTATCTGAGGCCTGGCAGCTTTTTCATACAACCACTTAATTCTATAGTATATTCAGGTGCAGCTTTCAGCCACCAACAAGAAAAGCCTCCACTGGAGAAGTATGCCTTCCAGACAGTAAACTCCCCGGGTTGTAATTTCTGCACCTGCATGATCCCCAGCACCCACTCCACCACCTCCAATTGATATGGGCCACTGGATGCCTCTACTGTAGCAAGAAAAGTAACTGCAACTACTTGTTACCTTTGGTAACCACGCCTGCCTACAGTAATTCAATAGAAAATACAGTTTCACTTTCTCAGTTATCATCTGATAACAGTATTCCATCTTTTCTCAAATTTGCCTGTGATTAGGAATCTGGGAACTGATTGTAAGATAGCTTGCACAAGAATGCTTATGGAAACCTGGATCTAGACCAAAAGGAAGAGACAGCAGGGAATAATATTCAAGGTAGGAAAATGGTTTGAATCAACCTCAAATCTTCATGATGAGTATTTCTTTTTTACAATAGTTTTTTGAAATAAGTATCTTAAAGAATAATTTCGAAAGAGTGAAATGTCGTTTTAAATATGACTATCTATAAACATTATAGGTCATTATATGCATGTTTCCTAAAAACATCTTTAAAAAGTAAAAGCAGCATATAATTCCCTGTGGTGAACCAGTTCTTCTCCTGCTAAAGTCAATTCTCAACACTTCCAGCTGGAGGGATCAGACCATTCTCACCTTAACTGGAAGGTTACCATCATGCAGTCATAACACGTTAATAAGAGATTTTTACTGATATATTTGATGAGGAACTGTCCAGCTAAATAAAATGCACTAACTCAAATTGTATCAGTCTTTACTGCTACTGGAACTTTTAAAGAAACTGGAGGTGGATATGGGAAATTCAGCTCTCTTGACTAAGACAGATAGGCTTTTGTATTATTATTATTTTATTTTATTTTTAAACCAGGGTGTTTACCAGGGCTATCCCCATAAATGGAAAAGATGGCCATTTTTTCACTTAAATGTTAATGAATTTGCCAGGTTTAATTGTCACATTTTATTTTTCAGCCAATACAACAGTACTAACAAGTGAAGGCTAAATAGTATTTAAAGTCACTCTTAGATAAAAATAAATACATATCTGTTGTAGTCCTTCATATTTTAACAAATGTGTAAGAACAAAACATTTTAACACTTGCTTATATACTCCACTAGCAACTACAATTGCAGAATTGTTACGAATGATATGAAACGGTGTCTCCCTTTGTTATTTTTAGTATTACTTCATTTTAACCATGGTGGGAAACATGTTTCACTAATAATTTGAAGATACAAAAAAATCAATCACAACAAAGACATGTTTTCATTGCCTTACTGGGTGTTGGCTGATTCCTTCCATTGTGGTAAAGGTTCTAAAATTTCATTATTAATTACTTTTCTCATGATTTATCCTTCACAGATACTGCTTCTCCAAAGAATAAATATGTTTATATTCTGCCCGCTACAACTGACATAATAATTCATCATTTCAGAATTCTGCTGACACCTGTTGATTGAAAATAACTCACTAATCCTTGCTCACTTGCAGTATATGCTCTTATTTTTCATAATGAGAAGTGTTTCGTGTTGTCTTAAGTGGCAAGCATACTCTTTCTCTCGTACACTGCTGCTTTAAAAAATATATAGTCCACAAACCAGTAATGATATGTCCCCAATCCGATTAATGTCAGAGGTGTGAAAATATCTTTACTGCTTTCTTTTCTGTGCTGTACCAAAGCATCTTTACTGTCACAGCTACAATTACAAACTAAACCTACAGTTGCCTATGGTTACTATAATTTACATCAAATGGCAGGGAAAGTATTCATAAAACTTGCATAAAAGCTTGAGCTAGGAAACATACTGATGGCAGGTTTGTCTTGTTCCCCCCCGCCCCCCCCCAACTCCTGATAACTAAAGATCTTCCTAGTGCAATCTCTTCTGTTCCTTAGGATTGATCTGCTCTGTCTCCCTGTGAACATCTCCTTTTAACAAGTGATATCAAACAATTTCATAGTATGACTAAAGGGAAAGAAAATATACTGGACAGGGGCCTTCTTTAGCCCTCCCCAGAATCCATGAAAGGCCACTGCCCATTAATCTCTGACCACCTGACAGACTCAGGGGGCAGGTCAGACCCAAGCAGACAATATGTCTGTACTTGTCTCTGACACAGCTGCACTCTGCTTTCACCCTCTAACATCCTGGTTTTGTCACCCTTTCCCACCTGCAGCTACCTCCAATCCCCTTCCCCTACCCCTCTCCTCCCCACCTTCTTTCCTCTGCTCCACATATATGTCTTGACACTCTTTTGCACCCATCTTGTCTTCCTGGTTCTTGTCTCTTCACACTGAGGCCAGGTCACATCTGCAGTGACTTAGGCCTTAAATCTGCTACGTACTCTGTGGTTTGAGATCACTTGTGTAGAATTCGGTAGCTTGGGAGTATTTCCTAAAGTTAATGCATCCAGGTAAGATCCCATACTATGCTCTTTCCCAGCATGCACTGCTTGCCAAAGCTGTAAAAATAAAGCCATTTCATGCTGTGTACTTATGTAAATAACTAAATTTATATATATATATATATATATATATAAATATATATATATATTTACTTTGCTTCTTAAAGCTCTCTGATGATGTCAGACAGTACATTTTTAGTGATGGATTGCAAGTGGTCCCATTGGTAAATATTTTCTCAGAACAATGAACAAGCTCCTTCATCATTGCAAAAAGTATTAGAAGAATAATAGCGTTATCTGACCAAATGGAAGAAGTTCAAAACAGATATGTGTACTATAGCATTAATTACTCTCTATGGTGACACACAGTTGGTGTATTCATGCCAGTTGAAATAATAACCTAAAACACCCACTTGAGAATTATAAACCAAAGCAAGATAACCAAAATGACAATATTTGTCACATATCATCTTCAGAGATGAGAGGAATGGTGCCACAGAAGCTCACCTACCCCTTTTAGCCCCCATGCTCTGCCATGAAATGCAAATATTTAGGTGTACAAATAATTCCCTAGAAAATAATTTCTGTCAAATGCAAGTGGTCACACTCTTAATTTTGGGCCAGCCTAGTGCATAAACAGGCCTCAAATGATTTGCATTTAGAAGAAACTGGTCATGCATTCATCTGACAAATTTTCTGCAGCATTAAAAAGGTCAGTGTAGTTTTACTAAAAGTTAATATATTGGAACTGAATGGAACCAGAATAGATGGTAGAAAACTTTCTAATACCCTCTTATGTTCTACTTTCAACATTATCTTAACTGTATACAGCAAACGCCAAGGATACACATAGCTTAGCTGCCTACAAAACAAAAGAAATTATATTTTGGCTTGTATATCCTGTGAATATAGCATGCAAAATGCTATAAAAACAAATATTTGAAAGCCTTACTAAGCAAAATTGTAACCTATTGCAATTTGCCAGAATACAGTTATTTTAAAATAAAGTTTCTATGAAATTTTCAAATTTGTTCAATAACAGGCTACTAGAGTTTGAAGGTTTTAGAAAGGAAAGTGCCACAACCACCCTTTTCAATTTACAGTGACAGTTCATTAATTCGAAAAATTTCCTTTTAGTATGCGATTCCAATCTACCAATCTCTGGAATTCCTTTTGAGGCTTGGTGTATCTTTTCATCTCTGATATGCAGACTAAGTCTCAGAGATGTGGATGGATTTCTGAGCAATCCTTTGGTGCTTCCCTACTTTGGCTGGACTATCAGATCCCACAAAACTATCACATAATACATACGCAATAATTGTTTTTCAGTTGAATAGRACAAAAGAGAAGTCTGTTTCTTAAACCACTCCTCCCCCCTCTTTTATAGCCACTAAAGAAAATAAGAATTAATGCCAGAATTCAAGGACTAAGCAATAGGCAGACTGCCCATGCAAACAACAACAAACCAACCCATTCCAGTAATTCTTCCCAATATAGCACCCCAACTAGACCACCAGCAAACTCTCCATTACCCCATTTATTCTGTGGGATTGCTGCAGGGAGATATGATATACTTCACATTTGGAATTGAATATACTGTATGGTGCATCTAGTTACTTGACAATGAAGGACTCAAGGGCTGGTCTAGTGAATGAATCCAGACTTTCTGTGAGACAGTGGCTGTCTATATTACCAAATGGCATGGACATAAACTGCAAATCTAGCAAGTAAAACAGTTGGTGCTGAACATATATACTGCATATGCCATCCACATTTCATGGGGTTTCCTTTGGACCGTCTCTGGCCATGGATCATATGCCTATTAGTAGTTCAAGCACATTTTTGGTTTAATTTAATATGAAAGTAATGCAGCTTATGTACTTCTAGATGTGGCTTTCTGATGTGAACCAAAGATCAGTAAATGGGAAAAATCAAGCTATTTATCCCCAAAGTTGCTCCTGATTCGAACTAGAATGCTAATGCAGATGAATCCAATGCAAACCTTTTTTATTAGGCCACTATGTCAGAGAATGGATGAAGAAGACAGGACAAAATGTTGTTTGAATAATTAATAATGTCAAACACTGACAATCAGAAACCAGGAGCTAATTCTCAAGGACCTCAAAATCAGTGTAGTGATTTGTATCTATCAGATTGCTGCAACACATGTAGAGATCACAAGTGAGAGTTAGAAGTGCTCTATACTCATTTTGCAAATCTCTAATTCACTAAACAAAGCACAGCTTAACAGAGATGAGTGTCAGTAAGACTGAGATGAAGACCAAGTAAGAATGAGTTTGTTAAACACATGAAGAATAGGACACGGATGTCATATGAGTATAAATTCATAGATGCGTGTGTTCCATTAGTATGTGGTAACAAGTCTAGGAAGCCCTTGTTACTGATGAAAGAAGAATTGAATTGTAAAGGCTTCCTCTTCATGGACAGAAGACAAAGAAAAGCAGCATGAAGCTACAAAGTGAAGAGTTTGGTAGCAGAAGGAAAATCCTTCTCACCCCTCTTTCCTGCTCATAGAAGTGAGGGAAAAGAATCACTGTTAAAACAACACTGGAGTCACACTGAAAAGAAGGGGTATAAAACCAACTGGAGTCACACTGAAAAGAAGGGGTATAAAACCAACTTTGTTGCTATTTATTTCATATTAAATTTATATTCAAAATCATTTATAAAGAGAAGTGTTGAGTGACTGTAAATATTAACACTACACTTGCTGCAACTATCACCCGTGTCATTATGTGGGCAAGACGTAACTCCACTACAATTCATCTCTCCAATTTATGGACTTTGAAAGACATTATATGGCTTTTTATATTAGCAATAATGTTCTTAAAAGGAAAGATCTTCCAGCAATTACATCTTTTAAAGTACAAAATGGGGGAAAATATTGCAAAGGAAAATGTGTCAATATCTCTAATCTTTGTGAATGTTTTTCACTTTCAAGGCGGGAATGCAGATGTTGCAGTGAAAAAAACAACTATCTTTTGAAAGAATTGTAAATAATTTGATCATACGATAAAGTAGTTTGATAAGAAATAGAAACTAAACACTTGGTTCAAATCTGATGTGAAGGCACTGAGGCTTTGAATAAAGCTTTCTGAACTTGAGAAATCTTATGCCAGCTTGTTTTTTTATGAGATTCACATGGAATCAAAAGTCTTAAGAGATAAATGAAGGCTTTTTGGACTTACTGGACACACAGTAATGCTTTGCTCCCACTGACTCATGCTCAGACTTTCTTCCAGTGTTGTGCATTTCTTCATCACCATGTCCCAGCCACAGTAGGGATCTTGGGATCCAATGCATCCACTGTGAATGAAAACCAGTCAGACAACATGAACATTTATCCTTGCCTGTACAGGCCCAAAGATCTCTCAGAAACTACATGGCATCTCTTCTTATTTCATAGATTTAAAGCCTACAGTGAAAGTGATCCCTGTTATGGTGTGGCCAGATGAAATGACAAAGTAGTGAATAGAGAAAAATGAACTTGAATGCCTGTAGAAAGCTAGAATCTCTTTTAAGTGCAAAGCTGAATTTCCACCTGCACAAAGGATATGTAGTCAAAAATCAATATTGTACTTAATTGTTGTAAAACTACAGCTGTAGAACTTAATTGCTATAGAACTACAGCAATTCATGAAAAGCATACATTGTCTGCTCCAGGTAAAGAATTCAGAAGTTACAACTCTTATGCTTTTCAGCTTTTTTCAGTTTTGGAATTACAGTTATCATCTTTGTCAGAAATCTGATGAAAATGAATTAGAAAACCCTCTAATAGTAGACTGCACTGCTATAGAATCCCTGGAAATAAGTACAAGGTGGTGCTATTGGCTCTTATTAGGCAAAATGTAGGGACATCAGATTTTGGCATCAAGAAATGTACATGTAAAGTATATTTGTATGCAACAGAGGAAGCTAGTAATGCTCCCTATATTTAACTTGTCTTACACATGCAACTGTGCAACTGTAAGAGATTTGTGTAGCCTATTATGAAGGTATTTTAACGCTTCCAAAGTTTGTGTCAAGCCTTTGAAATTTATTAGGTCATAACCTTCAGGCCAATTTTTTCTTTACTGCCTGAAATTCTACTCAGATATATCAGTTACAAACTGTTGAAAGTTGTCATTTCCCTTCCTTTGCTTGTTTTGATCTAGATAATTCTGGAACATTTTGTTAAAATGATTCCCTAATACTACATTCAAAACCTGGATCCACATATTTGCCAAAGCAGCAAAAGTTACTGCACTACGAATATCTGGAGGATACTCAAAGCGGTATGGATGAAAGCATGACAGGCTGGATTCACTCAGAAGACAGGTTGCCATTACTCTTAGATATCACACATTGCCCTAGACATTCCCTCCTAGCGGCACATGAGGTGGAGAAAACGTTAGAGAGAGGAATGGTAGCCCAGCTCCCTACAGACTCCGAAAGACCCAGTACCTAAAACTAGAAGCCCCCTTCCCGTCTGCCCTGCCCCCCCCCCTTCTCTACTGAATGACAGCTTTCTTTGGCTACTGATAGATCAAGTGTTAACAGTCCAAGCAGGTCTGAAGCTTCATAGTTTCAGATATAGAAGAAATTATGTGGAAGTCTTGCTGTAGTGGAACATAATATAATTCTTTTAATACTTTTCAATGTAAAAATATCTAGAAATTACAACATACAAACACTAAACATACAAACACTAAATTCAAAAATATTATTTAGATCATAAAAAATGCCGGATTGATCATTCCTGTTCAACCCAAACCCATGGGCATTTTCATTCTCTTTTTAATTACTGGTTTACATTACATTTATCCTCATAGATCCTGTTTCCTTAATATTTCTATTAATCTTTGGCATTCCGATGTAGTTCCACGCTATATCACACTAAATGCAGTCTTATTAATTCCCTAGCTATTCTATAATACCATTACAGAGGATTCCTAGCGCTTGTAAATATTATAGAATTAGTTTCTACAGTATTCTTGGCAACTGGAATTGCCAATACTATGTGGCAGGATAGCTCCCATCCGCAAAATGGGCACAGACAGTAAGACATAACAGGCAAAACTCCCTAGTTGTCCCTCATTGAGGCTGTCAGTTCTAAGATAAAGCAGTATTGACACTTCAGAGTCACAGATTGTCCTTCAGGTTCTCAAATGCAGATTGGGGGTAGGGGGAGGGTGTCCCAAAACAATCTATAAATTAATCCTTGAAACAGTTTAACTGTTCCAACCAAAGTGACAGGAAATTTTGTCTGAGAGGTACTCCTTGCATGAGAAACTCTAGGTTTTTTTTTTTTAAAGTTACATTCTAAGCAATTGTCCCAGTCATTATTATATCTAAGTCTCATACTGTAAAAAGTTTTATAATTGAAATTGTATGCTTCGACAGGATAATCATACCAACAATTCCTCATCATCACCTTCTTTCTGGCTGTTCAATTCAACATGCTAGATGTATTCATGAAATGAGGCAGAGTCTGGCTTAAACATTATCTTCAGACAAGAGCTACTTCCTCTACTACCAGATTCCTTACTGCAAATTTGCACATGGAACTAAAGATAAAAGACTGCCTTAAGTTCCAAAACCATTGTGCCATTCATGTCTGAATGAATACACAAATCTGATACTAGACTTCTATAAACAGGTATCTGTCAGCGTATTCATTATTACTTGTTTAGTACATATATATGCAATGAAGAAGGGGGATCTACAGATAGAGGTGATTGATTCAGAAGAACACAAATGTAGGTATACAATTTACAGGGTCCAGTGAGCTCAAACTGAGATCATATGAAATATTCAGAATCCTGCCGAACTCTTCCCTGTAATTCTAAGAAAAATCAAAGCCTTTAACCACCTCAGCCACTATGTGTGGGACTACTATTGCTGCCTCCTACTTCCATTTCTTTAAGACAATCAAAATAGACCTAGGTATGACTCAATGTAGCAGCATGCACTGACAACACTAGCCTTCAACCTACAAGCCGCTCCCTTCAAAGCCATAACCAGGGTTTTATGTATTATTTTTTTAGTGAAATGTTTATAACTCACAGTTCTTTGAATACAGATACTTGCAAGTTGCCCTACTATGGTTCTGGGAACAAATTTGAAAGACAACTTTCAGAGAGCTCTCTCCGCAAGAGAATGCAGGCTTGTCATTCACTGTAAAGAAGTAAGATCTGAAGGATCTCAGGTCCCTATCCATGGTCAATCAGCCAAGACAGAACTTCCAGCCCTCTGATTAGGAGGTAGAAGCCAGGGAATGCTGGGATTGCCAGGTGCAAATCCATGGCTGGCAAATAGGCTCTGAAACTCTGAGGTACCTACATTAACAAGRCTACCCCAGAGCAACAGATTTGGGTATTCTCCTACAAGTTCATGTGAGAAAATTAAAGGCCACTTTTGAAAATTAATTCCTGTGCATTTTTAATAATAAATATTACCCTATACTGAGAGATGTATATACTAAGGATGTGTGCATGTGTGTGTGTATAAAATACATTTATCTGTCTGTCTATCTATTTATCTAGATATGTAAACTATGAGTTATATATAATGCAAATAAAGTCAAAGCTCAGAGCTTGCCATATGGTCAACTAAGAATATGGTCAATCTAACTTTCAGTGTTAGTTTTAAATTGTAATAGCTACCGACTAATTTCTACCATAAAAAATATTTTGAAATTAAATAGGATGAGGCAGACAACGTCCTCATTCAGTTCCACTGGTTTTCCAAGCCTGAAAACATTCACAGATACAATCCCTTCAGATCTCATAAACATTTACTCACTCATGTAAGACCTGGATCCAATCACTGTGAGAAACTGCTACTGCTGAGTGACATTTATGCTGGAAATCAGATATGTAAGTCATGAAGACAGAATGTCTATGTTTGAAACATCATTACAGTGACTGTGACACAGTTAAAGTGGATGGGATATATGCTATCCTATGATAACACCAGAACTTGCCAAAGGCAAAAGTCTGAGGACAATGTGTTGTATTTCTACATTCTTCTTGTCTAAAACAATACAGAATTTTAGACAAGAAGGCTGATTTAGGCTGATTAAGCTCACTATGCTTGACAACTGTATGGATACATCTACACACAAACAGATAAGAATCTGCATATAATGCTAATACTAAGTATGGCCTGCAGTTCTTACTTGTCTCCTGCCTGACAACTAAGAGAAAACAGAGATTTGGTCAAGAGGAATAGAACCTTGTTTCACATACTTGAGCTGTAATCGATGCAAGCAGAGGTTTTGGCATCCAAAACACCTCTCTAACATGACCCTTCCTCCTCTTCTTCTTCCAGACCCCTCACAGCTACCTCCTATGCATCCCTTCACTGTAGAGCTATCACCCCTCTTCCTGGACCAGAACAGCAACAATAGTGCTTGTCCAGACTGGGACACATTTGTTTCCATACGGCATCCCTATGTCTTTAAAAGACCTGCCCATCTTTAGCAGGAACAACCGTAGAAGTAAACAGGGTACACAACTTTCATATCCTTTCAGTCAGCTGTGACTTAATTTCTTTTGAAGTTAAATTTTGAGTTTAACTTTATACTAGAATAAGAATCATCAGTTATGAAGATAAGAAGCCCAGATTTAGGATGTACAAGTTGACTCTTTAAAAGTACTAAGAAGATTACAGCTATCACAATGTTTTGCGAGCACCATTCCCTCTCATTCCAAAAGCAACTGCATATACTTCTACTGGCCTGACAGCGTATTATGGGAAACAGATGGCCTTCAAAGTCATTCAGTTTGGGTTCCCAGAATTGTAGCATCTAAAATCACTTCTTGGAATCCTGGCCACAGTTCATACAGTCACATCAAGAATAGTCTCTCTCTCATACATCCAGATCCATAGTAGAGTCCCAACTCAGATGTTAATTTTTTGTAAAAATTAAAAAAAAAAAAAAAAAAAAAGTCCATGGCAAGCTGCAGTGTCCAGCTGCAAGTAATTCTCATGGGAAAACAACTGGTGTGAAATGCAGAGCACTACAAGCTGAGACGCATAGTGTATGTGCTGGCCTGTCTGGGTAGCAGTCCTGTATATGACATCTTAAAATATTTAAAATAAAAATCTTCCATATTTGATCATATTTTTCACCTTCCAATCCCTTTAACTTCTGTTTTCGGAGAAATCACTCGCCAAGTATGAAACCATTAGTGAATTGATCTCTTGGAAAATGGGTTGCTTTAAACATGTCAGTTGATTTTCAAGACCAACTTACCAGTAGCAACACTGAACTTAAAATTCCCTAAATATCATCTTTTGGTATTGTTTAAAGCAAAGAAATCACAACATAGGAGAACCACAAGCCTGTTCTAAATTTTTATTTCTTAGGTCACTTTTTTCTTTAAAATAATATCTACCAATAAAATCTGTTTTTCTTAGGACTTTGCAAATTAAAAGGAAAAGACATTTTCCTTTGTCCTCATAAGACTACTGCAATAAATATATTGTGAGCAGGCTGTAAAATTCTATCTGTTTATCAAAATTCCTTCTTATTTGCCAGAAATATGTGCTTACAAGAAAATACATGCAAGCCCAGATTACACAAATGGTTTGACCATATTGAAGAGTTTTGGCAAAATATTTCAAGTGCAGCAAAATGTGAATGCCCAGTTTGTCTCTGATGGATGTTGTGGGCTAGAAAGACAAAGACGCTTTCTGCAAAAACCTTGGTTCTCACAGAGGAAACACAAAATGTAGTTCAACCTCAGAACTACATAGCTTGGATTGATTCCATTTTCAGTGGAATCTCTGAATGAGGAAGACTTCCAACTGTTATTTATTTCATAGTTTTGTTGACCTTACAGATATTTGCATAAGTTCAGTTATTTTTTCAGTGTATCTAACATGTAAAAAAAGACTCTGAATTTAAAAAAAGTGTCCATAATCTAATCATGCAGGCAGGATTATGGTTTATCCCAGTTAGGGAAATTTATGAGGACCATTATTCTGGAATATTACTCTGAAATCACTATTTCAGATTAGGCATCAAGTGGTTCTGATATTCTAATGTAACAGTGCATTTTTATGATTTAAACTGGAAAAGGCTTGCATATTTGGAAATAAGGAAATCCACCTGGATATCCAAAAATAACTATTACGGAATGATTACTTCACAATAGCAATTTCAATTAATATCCATGTGTAGGCAAGCTCTTCTAGAAATACTAGTATCTAGTAATAGTTTAAAACACAGTACTGATTGACAACTTGTATACTAATAGTATATAGGAATAATTTTTCTATTATGTAATGATAGCTATAGTATTTTATTACCAGGAAAACAGGCTCTCAATGAGTTCAAGAATACTGCAGAGGAAGCAACACCTATAATCAAGACAAAATGAAGGAATGCAAGTGTTTGAAATACTTAATCTAATAATTTTGCTAGAGTTCTAGGAATAAAATAAATCACAAGCAAATTTGCAGTAACTGTTTCAACCTGTTTGTTTACCTCAACACCCATTTTAGTACTCTGCTACTACAGTTATCTTTTGCGTATGTACACACTGCTTAGCTGATGGCTAACAAAGAAGCCAAAATAAACATGGAGTAACATGGAGAAAGAAAACTCAGGGTTATAGTAGAATAGCTATGAAAACCTTAATTAGCAAAACAATCTTGTGACCCAATAATATTTTAAATATATAATGTAAAAACATCATTTAATAAGTCTTCTTTTTTTTTTTTTAAACACCAGAGAAGTCACTATTTGTACAGCTTTTAGCAGATGGCACTATTTATTTATTTATTTAGACAGAACTTCAAATTAAGATTAGTTTTTGAGCCTTTTAAGTGCATGAAACCTATCTTCCATCAAGAATAACAATTCCTGATGATTTGCTTGACAAGACTATGTAGCACATACGATATAAGCTTTCATTGCCCCTACTTCTAGTACTGATACACTGAAAAAATCCATTACAAATTATAACATCAACAAATTGCCAAATTTGGCTACAACTGCCAATAAGAGAGAGATGACCTGTTCTTTTGTTTTAGGGGACCAAGTCCTTACCCCTTATTTCTTACTCCTTATTACAGATACATAAAGCCCTGAAAGTCAATAGCAAACACTGCAATTTTAGAGATTTTAATAGTTCGTGATAATTATTTTATTATCTCCTATTATGGTTGTACATAGCTGTACAAAAGTTAGCTGTACTTTATGCTTGGCCTTCCCAACTCTGAGAAGTGTACCGAGCTGGAGAATTTGTAGTGAAAACAGTTTCTCCAGCAAATAATGTTGCCGGTCTTTAGTAAAATTGTGATAAGCATGTGTGAACTGCAATACCCAGGTAATATTGGAAGCATTTTCTGCAAGGATAGCCAAACTAGGGCAACTGATCTGCTATTTTAGAGTGTCTGTGCTGGAGCACAAAAAGTTTTTTGGTCAACTGTTTGTAACAATTCCCATAAGGCAAACATTTTTTTCCAAGCTGATTCCTGAAAACAGGAGTATTACAGCAGGATTTGCAAAATTATTCAGCCATCGGCAGAACTCTGAGGGAGACACTCTCCACTTAAATTGTCAGCCCAAAAAAGTAACATGCAGCAATTCATAAACAGTCAACATAAACATTGTGTCATAAGGGTAAGTGCTGAACAACCCTAACTATAGGTGTGATAATGGGCTCTTCCTGTGATATTCTCTACTGCCACAGTATTAAAAGATACAATGAACTGCATTTAGAGCAGCAGAAAAAAAAAATCGAATTCCTCTCCAAATGTAAAACATTTTCAAGTGTATTTGATAACAGTGACTGTGGGAGCAAAAGCCTACAAAAGGAAAAAGACAGGGATTATGCAGAGCTGAGCTGATGCTGGTGGAATAGGACTTAAATCACAGAGAATGTCTATCAGAGGCAACCATCAACCAGAATATCTACCACAGTTATAAAAGTGCCAGAGGAACAGATTTACAAGGAAATATTAATGACTTAAATATGTACAGTCCTTCAGGGGACATAATAAACTGCTAAGAAAAGTGATAACAACATGCTTTAGAGGCTGGCACATGAAGATAAAACAAGGAATACTGAAATAAAAATTATTTTTATATTTATATAAAGAAAAATTAGACAATCTCAAGAAAGTTATCTTGACATCGAGATATTAGGTTGTGGAACGGTCTGCTTAACAGAAAGACTGAAATCACATTGTCTGAAACTTTTGCAACAAAACTAAACAAAAAGATTAGAAAAGATTAGACTGAGCCCTCTGCCATTGACACAGAAAAACAGAACAGATGAGCTAGTACTTCTTCAGACTATTGGCTTTTTTAAGGCTGTTATTTATATACAAGCATGCTCTATTTCTCAAAAATTACGTGAAGTAGATATTAAAGACTACACATTACCCTTGATCTGTGGCAGAAACTCCAGTTTTATTGATGGAAGTTCAGAATATAGCCTTGGTACAGTTGTACAGTTCTAAGTATGATAAATGTGGGTAGATAAAATTAATATAATCAAAAACAAAGAACTACAATGCTCCAAGGTACTACACATCAGCATCTTTTTCCCTAGATAAGGTTTTCCTCTAATTACCCTTTGCTATAGTATAGAAGTAGTAGTTGGCAAGAGATAACAAGAATTTGAGTAATGCAGTGACTAAGTTTCAGCTTAGGTTTTTATTGTCTAGTGAAATTCATAGCCCTGAGTAAGGTACCTACATTCTCTCTGCATGTACAGAACCAAATATCCTCCAAATCCAGCATGATAAGCCAGAACAGCCTAATCAAGTCAAAAGTAAGTGATAGGTGAGAGAAAGATTAAGTCTGGGTTATCTAAAGGATCTCAATTCCTAATGATGGATGTATGAGGAGATGCCTTATCTCATCTGGATCACAGGTGTAAATCCTCTCCTTCCTCACAAAACAGAGAGAGAAAAGAGAGTTGGTGAACTTTTTTACCAGGAGGAAAGCATGGACGGTAACCCTCTTCGTGCAACGAATACTTAGTTATTCCAAGCAAAGTGATATAACTACAAAAGAAATGACTGAGAATCCTCATGAAGAAAAATTTAACTCCTTTGAGTAAGTCATGTCGATGGCAGATGGTAATTCAAATTCCTCTGGGCAGAGGAATAAATTATCATTGGAGCACCCACCAGGATATGAGACATTTAACTACTGTTCTACTCAGTAAAATGGGGACAGCACCACTTTTTCTTTCTCTTACTGTTTTGGTACAAGATTGAACGCTTTAAGTTCTTAAATCTAGTCAGTGTGTCTCCACTACTCAAATTGGGATAGGAATGCCTAGCCTGTGGCTATGAACAGGGTTTAGGATTTGAACCAGCAGTTCACCTGTATTAGGACACACATGTTTTGCCCATGCAGTCAGGGTAGCATTGATGTATTTTATGGAACTCTACTGACAGAAACCATGGTGCTAAGGAACTTGTGATGCTGCCACACAAACAACAGTTCAGCAGATATTCTGGAGACCTGAACTCTGGATTTCAGAGTTCACACCTCATTAACACCATATGCACTGAGGTGCACTGAATTTGGATCCAGCCTGGAGTCCTTTCAAGTGGAATGCAGGCTTGGTGCTAATACAGGACACAAAGCTATCAAGCTCTTTGATTTTATCATTCCTATCGTGTACATAGTCCCTAAGAAAATAAGGGATAGCAGCCAGTCCTGCTAAATACATCTGTATTCATAAATACAGATGTATTTATGAAAACATGTTCAACGTCTTGCACAACCAGAATGGCATAATCATCTCATATTCAAGAGAAGAGAGAAGCACAAGAATACGTCATTAGACCTTTCTCCTTCTTCAGATATACAGACATGCACCCCCTCAAAAAAACCCCTCATGTCCTTCATGTAACCAAAGGGAGAAAACAAACCAAAAAGGGCTATGGCACCACCAAATATTCTGTTTCAACTGGCTACATAAAAGAAAGCTGAACCTTGTCCCTATGACGGACACTAAATCAACCAGAAGCTTGACACAGAGACTTGCCTACAACTTTTCCTTAAAGTGAGCTTTGCATGACCTTCAATGGGGCTTTGAATCTCCTATCACTGCTATCTTAGTAGAAAAGAATTGGGAACAACCAACTTTTTTTAAAGCAAAGAAAGCTCAGCACTGCTATATAAGACAGCATAAACAAAAAGGGTTTGTAAATAACAATTCTCCCTTTCCCTAGTCCATCCAGCTTTCCAGAGCAGAACCTGATCACCTGAAAATATCTTAAATTTATCTTTTAATTTCAAGCTTTAAATATATTACATCAGTAGCTATGTTGCACATTATCAGATATTTATTTGCAATATAAACCTTTCCCTGCTGTTGCATTTGTGCAATTCAAATTCCATATGATGGCATTTAAATACCAATATAATTTCTTGGGAGTCTCATCTAGTGCTAGCAAGCTACTTTACTATGAGAAGTCCCCAGAGACTGTTCTGATAAGCAGTGTACATAGAGAGCCACAGCTATAGAGAGGTAATTAATCTGGACTACTTGCAACCACTTTTCCTTTCCACTTTTCCTGCAAACCCCACATGCATTTTTCTCCAATCAAACTCAATGATCCTTCATACCTGTATGTTTTGTAGAAGAGACATCTCTTCAGGGGGACCTTAATCATGTGCTCCTGAAGGCCCACAAACAGAACACTCTGGCTGTGCAGGATCTGGAGACTCCTGATGGGTTCTCTCTGACTCATTGGCAAGAGTTCAATTTCCTCGAGCAAGCAGCTGCTTGACGTCTGGTTCATTGGGGCAAGTACTTTCTTAATAGTGCCATAGTCTGCAAAGGCAAGAGGAAAATTAGTTATCAAAAATCATACTAGTAATTCCATCTATTCAGTGTCATTTAGTGAACCATCGTCCTCCCATCCTGGAAGTTTTCTAAGAAGCTTAAGTTGTGGGTCTTTGACTGGAGTTTCCTAAATTGCTTACAGTGCAAAGAAAAGAACCTGAAAACAACTATTAACGTTTTTTATATAATGTAATACAGTAAAAAAGAAGTTTATTAATGAAGAACAAGCTTCACAGCAGTAGACACTAGAAAATAAGCACTCCAAGTTTTGTTATTATGAATGCACATTCACAAAATACATTCATAACACGGATTATTGATTCTCATATAACAGATTGTAGTGCACTTTACTATGCTTAAAGCAGTTTACAAAATTATAAAGTGCAGTATTGCCTTAGCCTGTTTTAAAATTGAAAGTGTTAAAAACTCTGGGTTTTAAATATGTAGAGTATTTAATATGCATGAATATATGTGTGTCTTAAAAATTGAGTCTAGGTGAATATGACTGCAAAATATGGATGCTTCATCTCTTACCAGTCTGGATTTTGACTTCTGAGAAGTCATAACTTTTCTGTTTTTGCTCTTTACTTCTTATGATGATTCCTAAGCAAAGACAGTTAAGCACCACAAACCAGTGTCAGGCCACTGAAGAGACTTCCGATTTGCTCATTCAAAGTTTTTCAATAACTTAAAAATATCAAAGAACATTTGTTCTGAACACAAAGGACCACATTTTCACCCTGGTAAGTAGTTTAGGTAACTGCCTGACCAAAACAGCATTATGCAATTTTCTGTGTGCCAGCAAGAGTAAATATTAAAGATCCAGTACTGCAAACCTTTCCTGAGATCAATACTTACTCCTGCAAAGTCTAGAAAGAATGAAACATCTTCTGTGAGTAGGAAACACACACCTAATGTTTGGGGTGCTCTGTTCTGCAGCTCACTAAATACAACTATGCCATCACTAGTAAAAGGCCAGGGGCTTTGTACAGACAGCACTGGGTCTCAGGATAAGTCTGGGTCTGCCTTGGCAATAGAGAATATTACACTACAACAAGAGTGTGGTTGAAAACATTATTACATTTGTGGTGGCAATTACAAAGGACAAGAGAAAATGAACTCACAGAACAAATGTTAAAAGCAACAAATTAATAAACTTGCCATTTTTTCAGTTCCCTACAAGAAATAAAGACACTCGAAGAAGCTGTAGCAACTTCTCGCTATTGAAAAGAATAAACATTTATATGAGCTATTATGTTTATAAAAGATGGCTGTATTCTTCAAGTAAAAATATCTTTTACAAATCATCAGATATGGAGCAGTATAGAAGTGTATATATTTTACTTCTTTAAAAGAAGGGAAAAAATTCTACCTACTCCTTTTTAGGGGGGGAAACATTTTCAGTATTATGTCATACCATATTGGACAGTGAGAGAAAATCTAATTAAATATTCATTGTAATATGTAATATAGTACTCAGACAATTGCAAGAAGCTTCACATTTACTGGCTCTGGTCCTCATGGGGGACTTTAACCACCCTGATATCTGCTGTAGGGACAACACAGCAGGGCACAAGCAATCCAGGAAGTCCCTGGAGAGCATCGATGAGAACTTCCTAACTCAAGTGACTGAGGAGCCAACAAAGGTCCACTGGACCTCATACTTACAGACGAGGAAGAACTGGTCAGAGATGTGAAAGCCGGGAGCAGTCTTGGCTGCAGGGATCATGAGATGGTCAAGTTCAGGATCTTGTGGGGAGGGAGCAGGGCAAAAAGCAGGATCCCAACCCTAGATTTCAGGAGAGCAGACTTTGGCCAGTTCAGGGACCTGCTTGGAAGAATCGCACAGGATACTGCCCAGGAGGGAAAAGGCATTCAAGACAGCTGGCTGAAATTCAAGGATCACCTCCACCAGGCTCAAGAATTGTCCATCCCAATAAGCAGAAAATGAAGCAAAGGCAGCAGGAGGCCTGCATGGATGAACAAGGAGCTCCTGACTACACTCAAACTTAAAAAAGGAAGTATGCAAGAGGTGGAAGCAGGGACAGGCAACCCAGGAGGAATATAGAGACACTGTCTGAGCATGCAGGGATGGGGTCAGGAGAGCTAAAGCTTTCTAAACTGTATGAATTGCCAGCAAAAGAAACTTGTAAATTAGTCTCAGATATATCCTCGGGCCAGTTGTGTGTCTATATTTGTGACTTCACATGTATTCCTGAACACTGAGTTTCTTTTACAGATCTGAAATCCCACTGCTTGCATATATCAAGAAAAAGTCAAGAACCAGCAAAATCCACTGCAAGTTATAAACTGAGAATAGTCCATGTTAGAGAAACTGCAAATAAGGGCCTATTAGGAGATTTACACAATGTTCCCAGAAAATATTGTTTAGAAAATTAAGATGTCTAGTTTATCCAGATGCACACCACTATAAATTAAGAGATAGAGGAATATGGTCAAAACAAAGGAAAACAGCAGTCAATAGAAGACACAGAAAATGGAGGCTAAAGCTATACTTAGTACTTTGAGTGACATTTGTAACTGAGCTTGAGTGAGGTATCACCTATGCAGGAAACACACTACTCTACGTATTTTATGTGAAAACAGCCTCATTTTCCTCATTTATACCTATCTGTCAACATAATAATCAGATTTGCTGCTTTAAACAAAAGCTTTAGATTAACAGATGGATATTTGAAACTACAGATTACATAGGTTTTCAAGGAGCATAATTTGACATACACTTTTGAAAATGATATTTATTAACTGATCTGATTTTGTTCTTTATACAGTTTTTTTTGCATATTATTTGCTGGATTCAAAGTATTTTGTCAGTGGGAAAATGAAAGCATACAGACAATAAATCAATGTTGAAATCAGAGAAAAATGTGCCAGCGTTAAACCTGTAAATTATATATATTATATATATATAAGTAGTGCTTATATTCATCATATAAAATTTGTATTCATTGTACAGCCTTCAAACAGAAAAAAAGGGTATTAATATGGTCTTTAAGGCAGAGTTATTTCAAACAAATAAACTGAAATACCAAACATAAAACTGACATACAGAACACGCAAAATGGGAAAAAAAAGAAAGAAAGTGCACGGCAGTCAGTCAGCATTCTGTCTCCGAGAAAAAATACATCAACAGGATTTGCCTTCCTGCACTGCAGGAACTGAAAGAAAACCCTATCACAACGGAGAATGTGCATTTATTTAACAGGAGAAAATTATTCTCCTGAGAATATGAGAAAGTATGAGGAAATGAGAGAGTATTAGATTGCATCATGGCTTATGTGCTCATCACAGAAAAAAAGGCTCAGGAGCAGCTAATGCAACAGCTGGTTGTGCCTACAAAGGCAAAGCCCAGGATTTACAATTTCGCAATCTGTGTAACATCAAAAGAGATACGTATGGTCCAAGTAGAATATGAGAAGATTTAAAAATTATTGCTCTTTTTAAAAATGGCTTTAAAATTAGTTTAAATTATCACTAGTATATGGATAACTTAAGCCATTGCTATAATTTGTTTTCCAATATGGGGGTGGGGTATAATTTGGTTTAAAGTAAGGGTATGTTTAGAAGATAAGAGCTTGTAATCATTCTCTATTACTTAATCTGTCTGTTACCTCCAGGTTTCTGAGGTACGCTTGATTCATAGAAATAGGTTTTATCACACTATAGCTGAAAGGACAAGTGAAAGACTGACACCTTTTGCTTTAAGAATTAACAATATATTCTTGGTAAATGTAGTACCTGTACAAGATATGATGATACAGAAATCAAAAAGAATAGGTTGACTTTAAAATTCCCATCTTTATTTGGAGAGTTGTACTTTAAAAAAAACAAACATATTTTTAAATGTACATTGATTAATTTTCATCCCATCTTTGGGAGAACCAAACCAACCATGAGGTCAAAAATTGAATAGGGAATTCTGATGCTTCATCAAAGCATGATTTCCACATTGGAAATCTTTATTTTCAGATCTGTTTCTACATGTTGATATCTTGTATTTCCATTTGAAACCAAACCATTGTTTGAAAAATCTGGCCGGCATCCTAGTTATTTTGTTCTTTTTCTCTACTTCTAAAATATTTTTCAGTATAATAAAATATATATGAGGTTATTTTTCAACAAGCATCAGTCAATCAAAAATGTAGATTCAAAATCTGAACACGTTTGGTTTTGAAGCCATGAAAGAGAATAAAAACCATGATAAACACAGGAAGAATTTCAACAATAAACCACTATCGCCTTGCTGTTATAGCTCATTATCACGATAAAGATGGTAACAAGACAATGGCAGATATTAACAGAAACAGAGATATAAAGCAGATTTATTAGTTTAAAAAGGCAAGCACATAATCGTAAAACAAAAGCTTTTGACAAATGTTGTAGCTGGAAAAACAAAAAAATAGATTTTTGTTGCAATTTCCTGAGAAACACTGTTACATTCTGCCCCAATAATATGGAGATTTATTTTTAAACACTAGATAGGCTAAATAAAATGTCTGATACYCTCTGCACAATCATCTATTCATGGGAAATAGCTTGGAAATCTTAAGCTCAAGACACTTTCTCAAGGGTCTTAGTTTTCCTTACTCCACTGTAGGACACTGCTTTCTGCTGGAGAAAAGTTACACAAGCAATCTGGAGCACTCCCAAATCATTTGCTCATGGATGTTTGACTTTTGGCCTAACTGAAGTTCTCAGACCTGATTCCCTACTTGTTTTTTGTAGTCCAAAAAATGCAAAACAGCTTATAAGCCTACATAATACACCAAGCCAACCATATTTATAGCTGCATCATTACAGCATCATCACAGTGTCCCTTGAAATTGGGATCTCTAATGCATAAACAAGTGACGTTAGATAAAAAAGCTAAATTCTGGGGCTTGAGAAATCTTCCAGCTTGTTCATGTGAGACCTTAGCCCAGAACAGTGAAAATGTGGTATTCTCAGAGTTTTTGGCCCCATGTGTAGTAAATAAAAACTCAGATCCTTTCTAGTCCTAGGTCTGCTCCAGAAACAAAACCAGAGGGTTTTTTTTTTTTATGACCCCAGACTTTAAATCTAATCATTCTCTTTCCATGCCAATTTTCAAAAGGGCTTTGGATTTCAGAGGCTGTTTATTTATTTGTAGTATTTGTAGAGAGTAACACAAATCTAAGAATCCTAGGTCAAACTGGAGCACAGATTTTCATAGCTTAAAAGCTGTTGGAGAAGTACAGGCAAAAATATAGTCATCACTGGTCTGCAAATTCTTTTAGTAAAAAGAAAAAAGTCAACAAAAATGAGCAAGGATGGAAAGACTCCCAAATTTAAGGAAAAGCAACTTCTACAACTAATTAATCAAAATTTCCTGTCTACTGTCATACTATACGCTGTTCATGGCATCCTTACACGTAAATATACAGTTCTCTGGTGTCTTGACAATTAAAAAGAAAAAGGAAGTGTTAAAATAGTGTGTGCATGATTTTTATACATTTTAATAAAAGCTATATGCAAATTATTTAAAAACAGTTATACCATACACTCTTTAGCGCATAACAGTTTCACAGCACAGAGAGTATTTAGTTTACTCACTATCAGATTTAGCAGAGACAGGAAGAATTTGGCTTTTTCTTTGAAGAAAGTACTGAAAGCAGCACATCAAAATAAAGAAAAGTCCTACATGAAAATATTCTTTGCTAGGTAAAAAAAATACTAGCATTTCTGCAATCTGTTTTTTCAGTTTTCAGTTGTAATGAAAGCACTTTGGAAGATAGTCCATGAAAAGCAAAGACTTACAATATTTTAGATTTATCTTCTTTATCTTTGGCTCGAACTCCTTCTTACTCCCTCTTTCCTATTGTATTTCAAGTAAATGTTAATGAGCTTTACAATACTGGAAATTAACTTGAGTTAAAGCAGAAATAAGATACATGGTTGATAGTGCCTGTCAACAAGGAGGTATGATGGTCCACTATAGGTGCCCAGGTTTTTAAGTGGGGGAGATTATTTGAATTCATATTTAGAAACTGAAAGGTGCAATTTTAGCCATAATCTATGAATATCTTCTGGAATGATTAGCAAGAAAAGCCTCTTAATGCCCTAGTGGCTATTCCAAGAGAAATTCAGTTGTACCTCTAACTGTCAGAGATTCTGACAACTACATGTCAAACTTCAGATATATTTATTTTATGAAAGGAATATTTATGGCCTATGCTTTATGCATGCAAATTAGAACTGCTGCTTCACGTTTTTTTTCTGAGTGAAAAAGCATAGATCTAGATACTCATTCTTCTTAGCTAAGGAGCTTTCTTCAAACAAAAACCATGTGCTTGGTAGGACAGAAGGCATATGCAAATTAATGGCAAATACTGCCCAACAATGAACAAAATAAAATAATCTAGCACTGCCACATTTTCTTGAAAATATTCAGATTGTTTGCTCATTGAAGATTTGCCCCCACTCCTCCCAAAAAGGAATTCAGTTTGAATTTTCAAATATAAGAAATTTGGAATACTTGTGTCAAAGGAATTTGGGAAAACTACCACCTCAATCTTCTATTTTTTCCAAAAAAAGCTTCTTTAATAGAGGGCATTCTTTAGACCACTGCTGTCTCCTGTAAACACCATTCCCATGTATTGTAATGTCTCAAAAACATCAAGAACATATTCAATTTGTAGTTGAATCAGCAAAAATTTCTGCCAGTAATTGCCATGAAAAAGTTAAATACCTGTTTTAATACAGACAAGATCTACTACTCCTTAAAATACAATAGATTGTAAGGTGGTAGTATTAAGGATTCCACTAAGAATGCTTCCTGGGAATCAAACCAGTGTTACATTTTAAACAACAGTGCAACTTGTGTACCATCCCTCCGTGCCTTTTTCAGGTCTCGGATCAAGAACTGGAATTGAAACCCAGTTCCAGTCAGACTGATTCAGAATCAAACAAATAGGCAATTCAAGTTCTAAAGAGAAATGCAGATTCATTTGAAACTAAAATGCAAAGCAATCAGCAGCTAAAACAAAGCAGCATGCCGCTGCTGAAGCCGCTAACCCCTAAAACTGAAATATGTTTTCTTTGCTTTCACTTGGTCTCTTTCTAGAAATATATATATATATATATATAAACATGCTAAGCAGCACATGCTAAATTATGTGTCTTGCCTTCCACATTAGTTAACACTGTTTCCTTCACAAAGAATGAATGACAAACTAAATTACTTCTTTTTTTCAGCTTGCTAGATTGGAGCTCATATACACTAGTGGCAATTTTTTACCCTCCCTAGCTCTGAAACAGATATTTCTTCCCAAGTCTGACAAAGAAAATACAGTATTTTCAACAATCTCAAAATGAATGTATTTTTCATGGATCATGCTCACTATCACACCTTCACTTACTACTTCTCTTCCATTTTCAATCTTATATGAGATTTTCAGCTTGCCAAAGATGTGACTGAGAGAGATAAGATACAAGTCCATAAAATTATGTCCAGTTTGGAGGAAATGAATCCATCCATGACAGTTCAGGCATTGAACTTACTCAGAAGTAACACATAAGTTTAGAATACCTGTAAGCAAAAATTAAAGTAGCTACAGCTCCGTTACAGGAGCTGTACTAACTAACTAACTTTCCAATCTGTGCTACATTACTTTTATTTATATGATATAAAGCATTAGTTATTCTAAGTCTTTATTAAGCAGTATGTTTGCATGATCTTCTACTTGCAAGCTCATTTAATTATTTTTCAGTGAGAAAAGTATAAGGCAGTTTTAATTACTCTATGGATCAGTTTGGAGACTTGTGAGATCTGGATTCAATTGCCACCTCTCTGAAGACTTCATGTGTGAACTGTTATTCAGAATAGTAAGACCTGTTAAGGGAAAAATTGCAAAACTTAAAACTGCACCTGTTGTAGAACTCTTTTATATAACAACATCGTAGTACAGATAATTTAACAGGTTCCTTATCCTACTGAGGATTTCAAATGTGTTGTGATACGTTGTTTTCTTGCACACTGACATGATTTGCTGACAAAATGAAAACCAGTGACAGTTACCTCGCTCTCCACTGGGCGTACAGGAGATAGTTGGACTGAATACAGAAACATCTCAGCTGTAGTCAAGAAAAATCACAACATCTCTGAGAGCTGCGTTAACATGCACCAGGGAGAAACAGAGCATGGGAGAGCAGGAGCAGGAGGAAGAGAGTAGCAAGGTGTTGAGTCTGTGAACAAACCCCTTCTCCTTACTTTTACACCCTCTGAGCAACAGGCGCCTGTCATGTCCTTAGGGAACTTCAAGGAGTACTTAGCCTGCTTATTTAAAAAGACTTTGGAAAAATAATGTAATAGTCCCTCCAGCAGGGACCAGAGCCAAGGCATCGTCTTTCTGGTTGAATTCTCTACCTATTTGGCTGGAGAGATGTGCTCTTTCTCTCCAGCCAAACAAATCCTGTGCTCTCTTTGCAGGTTAAAACACCTTCAGGTAGTGGAAGCGAGAGGCTCCTCCATGTCCAGAGTAGTCACTTATCTAGTGGATTAAGCATTCAACAAGGAAGTGGAAGAGACGGCTTTAAACTTGCTGAAGCCCATGAGGGCTTGAGCTACTTGATCATGTCCCCATGCCAAGTATCACCATGTACATCCTCTTCCAATATATTCAAACATGTAACAAACACTTAAGATACTAACATTGGTTCAGGAAATGCTGCTCAAACAGGAAGGACACAGTTAAAACTACAGTATAACATCTTTACATGAGGCTTTATTGAGCTGGGGAACAGCAAGCTGTTTCTTAGGATGTGGCAGACTAAAACTAACAGGTGATCAACAACAATTTCATGTTTAGCTCTAATACTCCACACTCTTTCTCTTTCTCGTGGAGGTATCAAGAAATTTCACATAGGCAATATGAAGCAAAGGCACAATCCATGACAACATCAAGCACAAAGTCTTTGATTTTACCAAGCAATAACCTCATTTTGCATCTAATTTTTTCAAGTTGTGTCTATAAAGTTACTCGGGAATACAAAATTTACAAGGATCATGACAAATGAACCCAGTGTCCCTGAGGAAGGCCAGTATAACATGTCATTTGGTCTGCGGTCACCTCAAACTGAAACAAGTTAGAAAGCAAAAAAAACCCAGAGGACACATTCATTCAGCTCAGAAAAAGAGTATTTCAGCAATGTCATGTTCCAAAAGGAATAGAATAAATATGAAGATTATGTTGGTGCATCAAACCTACAGCAAAATAAAATGTACATATTCAATGTCTTTGACCATAGTTGCTCTATATGAAAATAACAGATACTGCCAATATGCACACCAGCCTGTGAGAACTTACTGTGAGGATATTTTTACTAAGAATCCCAATATACATTTTTAGGTCTCAAATATATTGGTCTATTGAATATGAATTCTTTTCTAAATCACAGTATTATCACAAGAAACAAGTTTATAAGGGTTGTTCTTGTTTAGACTCAAGTCCCATGCTCTGAAAGCCAAATAAAGCCTGACATGAGCTACATGTGAATAACACCTATTCTAGAGAATGCCCATTTGACAATGTATTGTAATTACACCTACACTTGTTGGCAACATCAAATTTTTACTGAACTAAAAAGTACACATGCACACCTGACACCTAAAGCCCTGTGGTAAAGCAGACATAAGTCATATGAATTCTAATGGTACAGAATGGGAAACATTACCTCTGCCAAGAGAGGTGCAACTTTGGTTACATGGGTTTTGAAAGGAAAAAGAAACACAAGGTTGGAACTGAATAAGGCAACTGCACTGAAACAAGTCAGAAAAGCCTACATTTCCAGAAGTTTCAGGAAAAGAGTGGACATCAAGAAGAGAAAACACTCTCCAATTTAGAAGAGGCCTGTTAAAAAGTTTAACCATTGCTAGGACTGGACTTCTCAAACAGTGGAGATGAGCATCTCTGAAGAAATGTGCAACTTCAATCTAAAGTAGTAGAGTAGATAATAAACGTTGACAGTTAATTGCAAGATGAACTAGTTCTTATGATTTAAGGCTTGTTACCTGACACAGCCCAGCAGTGAAGAATGCCACACTGTACACAGAGGATGATATTACTATAGAATACAGACCCTGGCTCACTGCCAGCCTCCCAAAGTTGAGATACATTAACTCTGATTGGATCTGACTGGACAAGGAGTGCTTATTGCTCCTATTACTTTTTATTGCCTTCCATTCATGCCACCACAATAATAAATACCTTCTACTACCTAAAGCATGCTATGAATATGATAGTGTTTTTCCACTGGATAAATCTGCCAGTGCCCAGATCACCTTACATGCACAAGGGCACTTACATGCACAAGTGGAGAAAACTATTCTAAAATAATAACCCACAATAAATCTTGCCTAATTTCTTAACTGTCTGAGTCATATGTGGCTGTTTTCACTGGAAATGTCAGAAGGGCACCTGACTACTGTACCAATCCCGAAGCATCATCACCTTGGCTGACTTGAATGTTTCAGTGACTATCCTCATCCTCTCTACCTTAAGCCCATCTGCAGTTTGCACAGTACGTGCCTCTACACCTCAGCCCCCAGATGAGTCAAATCCAATACATATATATTGAAAACAAGGCACTTCAGCATCAATTTCACCAGGAAGCATAACAACAACTTTTTCCAGAAATAGAGAAGGAAGGACTGATGCTGCCATCCATTTTTTTTTATATAATATAACTTAAGGAGCAAACGGACAAGAGACAGAAGCAAAGGTGGGATTAAGACATGAACCCAGGATCCCTTCCCAAAGAGATGTTCATCTCCCAACTCTATGATATTAAAGCAGTAAGAGCCACAGTATATAATACATTACATTATATTCTTTATATAATACTCTAGGAGTTGGGGCATGTGGCAATTACCTGGATATCCCACCCAGTCTGGTGCTTCAAATCTTTTTTCTCCCAGACAAGTGATCTAACCACCAGGTTGGTTGTGGTCACTTCTATTCCTCCTGAAGTTGTGCAGTTGTGCAACCAAATTTCCAAGAGTCATAGCATGAGAAATAAAAATAATAAAAGAAAGAAATTAAAAAGAAGAAGAATGAATCTGTAGGAAAGTGAGTCTGCTCCAAATGCTGTTTATAACTCTTATCCAATGATCTGGTAAAGTAAAATGCATATGGAAGCTAATCTAACTTCTTGTGAATCTGCCTGCTGATTACATGACTCTTCATAGACAGGCCACAGTATTGGGAATAACACCTCCTTACATTATGATGATTCTTCCAAATCACACAACAAAATAAGTAAGGTGTATTTTTATTGAGAAGTTCTGTTGCTGATGAGGATGTGACATGTTCTATGACCAGAGCAGGGTAAACACAAGAAAAAAATTATCCACAAATACCATTGTGAAAAACTACTAGCTGTTTTCAAAATGAGGACCAAGTCTGTTAACTAGCACTGCACACTACCTGGGGCAAAAAAAGAGATCACAGAGACCTTAGCGTTGAAGAAAGCAGGAACACCACTAGGTACCATGTAATGCACCTTTTTCACTCTCGGCTTCACATGCTGCGCACTAGAATTAGCCAGCCTGAAAATAACAAATGAATGTGTGGATTAGCATGTCTGGTTTCCCTGCAAGAAGATGAGGCAATAGTCCCTACAAAACTGGAAAGGAAGAAGGAAAGGCCTTTTGGTCATTCTAACTTCATAAAGTAGTCAAGCAGGATTTGAAAGCTCAGCGTTACTTTGACCAAGAGAGTCCTGTCTCTTTTTAATGGAGGTGGTGACTTCAAAATCCTTCCCCTTTCTAGCAGCATATTGATCTCGCTAACATACATTTTCTGACTTTCAGTGGTGACACAGAAGTTCACAAACCGTATATGTTCTTCGGACATGTATTTATATTCTTTGGCCAATAGAGCTGGCCAATTATAAAGACATAATGATAATCTGTGAACAGAAAAAAGGTCTTCTACTTAAATTTGTCCCATGAGAAAACAGCACACAATGTCATCTACTTGCAGCAACTGATTCATGAACATGCTGTCTAAAATATGAACAAACTATCTGAGCAAATGTCAGCAACGAACTACTCAAAATCACAACCTATTTATGGGTTGATCATAACAACAAAAAAAGACTATAAATAAGTGGTGGATAATTTGTGAACTGAATAAAGAGCTATGGTTCTCACATATAAATTACTGTCAATAAATAATTTAATGTCTCTAGTTAGTGTCATCCATTTATCAAGAAATCTCTTAGTAGCATGACTGGAGCTTGCAGAATAACACATCTCTACATCGAGTGATAAAGTCAAGGGAAATCCGTACTACTGGAGACTTAAAATTCTGTGTTCGATTCTCCAGAGCCCTGTACTATCATTTATAACTATGCAGACTGCACTGCAGGCATGACTGTTCTCATCTGGCAACATTTTAAAGCCACTTTGCCCAGCACAGCTGACACAATACACAAGACAGTGGCAGATCAGCCTTTCAGTGCTTAAATTACAACAGCTACGGTTTAGACTATCCTTCTTTATTTTTAGAGGTATTCCATATGGAAAATAATACAAATATTCTAACAGGAGCATATAACAAGAACTAGAGATTAAACTATACTTGATACCCTTTGCTAAGATATTAAAAATATTATCTAACAAAAGAGAACAGTACTTAATTGAGACTGATTACAGAAGTTTTGAAAAGCAACATACCAGGTTGTAACGTATAATTTCTGTGGAGGAGAAAGGCTGGCCATAATGTATTTTTTAAAGGTATAATACCTAACAGCTCAGGAGTAGTCACTGATTTCTCCCATACTACCAACTCAACTTGTAGGGAAAGTGTGCTCATGCTCCCCCAGCCTCATCAGAAACTGGAGCACGTCCAGCTTACGTGTCCAGCAGTGCTGGTCACCAGCAGCACTGGTCACCAGCAACCTTCACTCTCTCTATGTCTAAGTTTGCATCCACCAGTAAAGGCCAGCCACATCAAGCCTGGACCACATTAGCTTCACTAAAGGGTAAAAACTTTCCCATTTCCTTGCCATTATTCCTCAACAGGACTCTAGGGGACATAATTTAGCCCTGTATATTTAAAGTAAAGCACTCATGAAAAAAAGTTAAAGCACTGTTCTGGGAGTACTTTGAACACAGCAACTGATCCACATGTACCTTTTGAAACCGTATCCAAATAGATGATGGGGAAAAAAATGTTTCCACATTAAGTGTAATATAAGAATGACACTTACCCTTTGGATTTCCCCAATTCTGTTGGAAAAAAATCGAATCAAACCACTGATGTAAATGCAGGCATGATTAGCACTCTCTAGTAATAACATTAGCATAAATCCCAGAGTGAACATTAGACCCTTGAAGGCAAAGCTATGCAACTTTTTTTTAAGCTTTGCAGCAAAATGTTTCCTGGAAATATTAATAAGATAAGCAATTTACTCATTCATATTGTACAAAGCTAAGGTTTCCCTTTATCAGTAGTAGTGGTCACTGTGAAAGGAGCAGAGAATAAAATCATTAATGTTGATGATTTACTGCTCAATTAAAAAAAAAAAAGTTCAAGATCAACACGTGGCTGTTATGACTGGTGTCTTCCAATGCACTCCATTTATAGACAGTAGAGCAAATGATGACTGTACTTGCTTCAAGTCTCTTAGAAAAGATACTTTAAAAGTAGGATCTAAAGGTCTTTATCTAAAAAGGATACTTAAAAAGGATACTTAGAAAGGTCAGAAGGGTAAGATGTTACAGGAAAGTAGTTTTAAAAACATTGCCAGGTTGCTTTACAACTGTGTAAAGGCACACTATGCCTTTGTGAAGAAAAGGCATACAAAAAAAAGCCACCGTGCTATCTGCTACAACAGATAACAGCTAAAAAAGAAAGTGAATAGTTTTAAAAGGGGACTGTTGCCTGCCACAGTGTATATACCCCACTATCTGTCTGCCCTGTGATTTTCCCTCCTGCTCTGCTCTTGAACCAGAAAGTATTAATACACACAAATAGTCTATGTAGCACTTTTCCAAGTAATGAGTATTTTGTTCATTATTATTATTGTGTATATATATTGTACAGTTTCCAGACTAAAAGGGTGCTTCTCAAACTGAGAGGAAGGGTCTAGAGCTCTTTTGTACAAAAATTATCTGCTAATTACTTCCAATGACCTCAGCACTCCTGAGACACTTCGGTCAGAAACAGCACCCGCTTAGGAAAACTGCAGACTATTTAAGATTTGCTGCTCTCTTCACCAGGTATGAAATGCATATAAGCATACATTTTTGCATGTAATTTTAACATTCATAGCTTCACACTTACTACACGTATTATGACATTATGCACATTAATTAGCGGAAGCTGTGCCCTTTGATCAAAACCTGTAGTCTGCCAGGAAAATGACAATATTTCATCCAAGATTATTTAGCAAAAAAACCCCACATGCTGTGTGTGTGTGTATATATATATATATATATATATAAAATTTTTGTTAATACCTTGGGTTGTTTCATAGCAAAAAGTGTGGTGTATTGATTACAAAAACAAAAGTAAAAAGAGAGAACTGCAACAAAAAGCAGAGCGGAATCAAAGTTTGCACTAATTTGCATCAATTTACTCCCGACTGCTCTCTGGATGATGACCTGCAGCATGAAGGCTTCATCAGAAAATATTACATTTGTGTAGCTCTACTACCCCTGCTAAGGGCAACTGTCGGAAAAATCCATCTGTATTTTCAAAAAATACCTTCTGAAGTCTCTTCATGGAACATCTTCCACTTCTTCATAATCATTGCTGTACAGTTATTATCAGAACTGTTTTTATCATTAGTCTTTGCATTGCTACCTATAGCTTTGAGATCTTAAGAGGGGGGAAAGAAAAACACTTCCTGGAACTCCTTGGAAAGGGAAGTTTAAAATCTGCTGTAGCACACTCAAGTCATCTTTAAGCCTCAGATCACCACTGGCTTTACTGTATTAAAAATTCAGGTTCAGTTCAGGGAACCATCCACTCTTCAGCGAAAAACAATTTAGCCACCAATAAACCTCTCTGGAGCTCTCATTCCCTCTTTCCAGGTTAAGCATACCTAATTTCATCATTGCTAAACTCTGAATCCCCATAACCAAGACCCACCACTGGGCAGATACCATTTCTATTCAGGACACAGAGGGCATAGCCTCTGCTCACTGAGACTGAAGAATAGAGGAAATGTGGGAGTTTTCCACCAAGTCATTTTTTCAGTATGGTCTTCAATTCTTTTTTTCAGATAGTGCAAATATCATCGTTTCTGAACTCCCAAGGACAGTTTCAAGAACCAGCAACCAGAAACTGTTTTCAGAATATTCTCAGGCTAGATGCCATAACTAAGAATGGTCTTATTTATTCTAGTAAATCAGTAAATCAATGCATTCTGTAACAGCCTTTTAAACAAGGGCTAGTTGGAGTATATTTTCTCAAGATTTTGCTCTTGCTGAAGGATCCTGTTTTCTGAAAAATGCCCTGGAGACTTTTTGCTATTGGCAGTTTTTAACCAGAGAACACCAGAGGGTGAACAAGGCATAAAACTGAAAGGAAGAAATAAAAGGGAGAAAAATGGGAGAAGGAAAAGGGAGAAAAAGGAGAGGGAATGAAAATATGACACATATAGCACCATTTTTCTTTGCCTTTTTTTCTAATGAAGAAGAAAATAAAAGTTTTTTAAACTTGAAAAGTTGTCAGAAAATTGAGTTGTGCTCTAGCCAGTTCTACTGCTAACCTCTTATTAGAGGTAACTTTTTAATTCACAACTTTTATGAATGCTTTCTTTGACTTTCCTTTCTGAATCACAGAAAATTGTTTCAGGGATTTCTGCCTGCCTAAAGTCGACAGCACTGTTCTTCTTCAAAGCAAGGTAAAAGGTGCAGGAATTCATATATCACTTCATTCTGCATTAGAAGTCAGTGCAGTGAAAGATTAAGATGCATTTCCAAAGTAGTAAAATATATTTTTGATACCAGCAGAAGCCGTTAAATCCCAGCATATCAGATTCTCCTAGCGGAACAATGTCTTGGCAGAGGTTTAGGAAATGTGAAGACTGTTGACACAGCATATTTTACTGCATTTGTTTGCTTACTCCCATTCTCTCCTAAAATAATACTGTCATCTCTTTTATGGGTTTAATAATATTAAAATATCTTTTACACTGGCAGGGTCATTATCCTGAATGTAAGAGAAGGGAAGAGAGAATTTTCTCTTAACTACTGCCCATCTGCTTCAAAGAATGAGGATTTTGCTTCAGATACCAACGACTGCAGAGTGTTCACTTGCATTCAATCCAATCTATATGTATACCTTTCCGGTGAATCAGCTCAGTTCATTTTAAGAGACAATTTTTGTAAGAATGCTGTAATGAATTGTAACTGCAAAAGTTATGCAGAGTACATCTTACACAGCATGGGTTGGATCCATCCTGCTTTATTCCAGTAGGTGTAAATTGCTTACTGCCAGTATTTATCTCACATCACAGAGTCACAGAATTGTAGGATAATTCTGGTCCAAAGGGATGGCAGGAGGTTTCAGGCCCAACCTGCTGCTTAAAGGCGGGCTAGCTACGACATCAGACCAGGTTGCTGTCTAGTCTTGAAAACCTCTAAGGATGGAGACAGCTGAGCCTCTCTGGGCAACCTTAGCCACTGCTTGACTGTCCTCAGGGTGAAAAAGGAGTTTCTTGTATCCAGTTTGGACATCTCTATCTGTTGTCTTTGTCCTCACACCATGCACCACCGTGAAGATCTCCGCTCCATTGTTCTTTGTGACCTCCTCATAGGTACTCGCAGGCTGCTGTAAGGTACCCCTTAAGCCCTCTCCCTTCTAGGCTGAACAAGTCCTGTTCCCGCAGCATCTCCCTACAGGGCATGTTGCTCTAGCCCCCTGACAGTCCTGGTGGCCCTCTGCTGAACTTGCTCCAGTTTATCAACATCTTTCTAACATTAGGGGGCGCAAACTGGATGCAGTAGTCTAGATGTGGTCTCAACTGTGCTGAGTAGATGGAGACAATCCCTTCCCTCAATCTACTGGCTACGTTCCTGTTAATATAGTCAGGACACTGTTAGCCTTCTTTGCTGCCAGGGTATGCTGTTGACTCACGTTCAGCTTGCTGTCTACCAAAACCTCAAGGTCCTTTCAGCAGAGCCATCTCCTAGCCAGTCAGTCCTCAGCCTGCATAGGGTTATTCCTTCCCAGATTCAAGACTTTGCATTTGCACTTGTTGAATTTTGAAAGGTTCTTGTTGGCCCAGTTCTCCAGCCTGCCTCAGTCCCTCTGGATGGCCACCCTGCCCTCAAGCATATCGACTGGTCCCTCCAGTTTGGTGTCATCTGCATACTTAACAGCATGCACTCTGTTGCCTCAGGTCACTGATTAAGGTGTTAAACAGGACAGGTGCCAGTAGACCCTTGCAGTACCCCACTTGTTACCACTTGTGCAACCCGTTAACAACTACCCTCTGAGTCTGACCATCCAACCAGCTTTTTACAAATCTAGTCGTCCACTCATTCAGACCACAGTATCCTAACCTAGATACATGAATATCATGAKAGGCAGTGTCAAAAACCTTGCTAAAGTTGAGGTAAATGACATCCACTACTCTCCCCTCCTCCACAAATCCAGTCATCTTGCTGCAGAAAGCAACCAGGTTGGTCAGGCATGATTTACCCTTGGCAAATCCATGCTGACTCTTCCTAGTCACCTTCTTCTCCTTTACGTGCCCACAAAACTGTGTTCCAAGGGGACTTGTCCCATGATTTTCCCAGGGACTCAAGGGTGGCTGACCAGCCTGCAGTTCCCTAGCGCATCTTTTTGGCTTTTTTTGAAGATGGAACATGGTAATAAAAATGTAACGCTAAATTTAATTTGCCACCACTGTTAATGCAAGCAAAATTAAAAAAGAAAAGATATAACGATGACAGCCAACTACCCTCCTCCAGCTCTCCCAAACAAACACACGATGGCGTGAGGAGCTTGGGCTGGATGGCATTGCACAAGGAAGTAAGGCTGGACATCGGAGGAGTTAGAAACTATTAAACTTAGTGTGCCTCCCTGGTGTGATTCCAAAGTTAAGGCTGCTGTCTTTTAGTTACGGTTGTTTATACAAGCAGTGGTGTTTTCTCCGTAATATTTTATCACACACAGTTTAGAATAGTAATGCATTGCTAATTGATCCACAGCTCCTATACAAGTTAAGATAATGCTATGGAGAAATAAGAGCTTGCATCAGTACCAGTACGATAACATTAAAAAAACCCACTATAATTACTTAGGTTTCTTCATCATACAGTTTCTCACATTTAATGTTTATCCACATTTAAGTGGATAAAATCCACTTTCTGTTTACATAAAAGCATGTAACGGTGTCAAACTAAAGACTAATCTAGCCTCGTATCCTGCTTCCATGAGTGACTGCAAACAGGTATAGAAAAGAACAAAAGTGCAGGGCAAACATATACATAATAAGGAATATAAAAGCAGTATCTTTTCAACAGCAAGAAAGATACATAAAAAGAACCCAGAACTTTTACTGAACACAATTTATTAATGAACCATGAAACTTAAAATTTTGGCTCCTCACTCACTGAATCCAATGTGAAAGGAAACACAGGAAGCTAAACTGAAAACAATCAGAATTATGAAAAATTACATCATTCTAGGTGCTGTCATTATAATGTAAATATCCTACAATGCAGTGACAGTGTCTTTAAATAAAACCAATTCAATAAATGTTTCTGAAATTCAGTTTCTGTTAGGGTTCTGCAATACAAACAGCTTTCAGTATACGCACAATTTCAGTTAAAATGCCACAATTTTCCAATCAGCAGGTTGTTTTGATTACAACTGGCCAAATTTCAGCACAGCTTTAACCTATTAAAAGCTATTAAAGTTATTAAAACCTACTAAAACCTATTTATTTTACTGTCTATCTTTCAAGGAGCACAATGAGAAAGCTTTATCTACCAGGATAGCGGCCCAAGAAATGCTGTCTCACTTGAACACAGCAAATTACCATAAAATTTATTCAGACTCAGAAAGAGGCAAAAGAAGCAGTCTTCTATCAGAAATGAGTATCACACTTCCAAGAGAAAATTAAATCGTGTATTGAACTACAATGCACATTTTCTCAGGCTCTTTAAGCAATAAGCTATAGAATAGGCAATTTTCATTAGTAAATCATAATTTTAGTAACCAAAATGACTTATCCGGTTTCTATTGAACTGATGACATTTTTGAAAATGACTTCACTGATTGCAAGATCAAATCAGTAGTTGTTTAGGGTTCTTTTCCTCTTGTTAATCAAGATTTTTCCCCCCTAAATTTACCATGTGTGCTGCCTAGTCACTGGGAGTCAAAAATATTCACATTAGCAAACCACTGCTTAGATGAGTTACCCCCTACTAATGTGCATGGGACTAAGTATGTGAGAATGACCTTAAGGTTTTTGCCACAAGATTGTACACTTGTTGCTGCAACCTAATATCTCAATCTCAGTTAGGGACCTCCTTGTTCTGTAAAAGCAGTTCTTTGAGACCCTCAGTATTTTTTAAAAGTTTGGATGAAATTTTGAACCAAGAAAGTAATACTTATAACCAAGAAAAATTTAACTGGAGAGCTATTCTTCTTTCATTGCTAAGCTTACAAATAAAAGGACAAATGACAATGTGCGGTAAAAATGTGTAAGAATGAACAACTTAAAGTGAGACAAAAAGGAAATGTAATAAAATACGTGTGAGTAGAAGACAGAGAAATAGTAATAGCAATAATTGTATTTGCTCTTTGTAGAGTTTCTTCTATCTCAAAGGATTCTAAAGCATCTTATGAATCCTGGATGAGATTGCACCCTGAACTACATAAAAAGAACGAAAAGACAGAGAAACTCAGTGAATTATGGATTTTCCAACCATTTGCTCCCATAAGAACACATAGGCTTCATCCCTTCCAAAGGTGGAGAGAGAATGGAGACCAACATTGGAGTTCACAATATAAACAAACACATTGCAAACTGCCCATCTCATCTACTCCGGACAGGGAAAAGACAGTTAACGCTGCCAAGGAGGAAAAACTTACTCTAGGTGTTACACATAGTCCAGAACTGACTCACAAGACTGTTAAAATGCATAGACCTCACGGACTTTTGCAGGTATCTCTGCAACACAGCGCTCATACCTGTGGCAAGGTAGATGATATGGAAAAGCATGTCCTTGCCCTGCACCACATCCACCACCACGTGGGAAAATCGGCTATTGTCTTCCATGAAGTAAGGAATGGGAGTAACTGGTTGGACCACCTCATGCATTAAAAAGAATTTTTGAGCATCCTGAAGATTTCGCTCAGTCAGATTTGCATACAGACCCTGGTCCATGGTGCCACACTGTAAACACAGAAAAGTAATGTTACTATGTGTGATAGCAACAGATTTGCTCTCTGATTTACAGTACAAGAAAATAAATACCAACAGTATATCTTGCAGCGATACTGTGATATTCCAAATTCAGGTCTTGTTTTAGACCTAACTAGACTATGCACAAAGCAACTGACAAAGCCCCCCGTTCCTGATGCAGTACTAAGGGGAGAAAAACTACCATTTGGCAAACCACAGAATTTTTCTAACTAGTTTTCTTTAATATTTTACACCAAGTGCTAAAGACACGACAGTTTTTCAGAGAAAATCTCATGTCTTACCACAGCCAGGGACTAACAGAAATCCCAGGTCAAAGCACGATGTAGAGTCTGTAAACTTCTTTGTGTTCATTAAGCCAAAAATGGATGGTGTGGAGCTCTAACTATACAGTGTTGTCCAAAGCAAATACATTTTTGCTTTAGAACTGACCGTATTATATTACAGAAAATTGTACTAATTTCTAACAGGAGAACATTCAGTAATTGCAAGCACAAATTCAAAACACAAATAAAGCATAAAATTTGGCAATTAATTAGGCATCTTCACATTTAAGTCTTCAGCTAACTAGAGGACACTAGAGAGCTTCATGTGAGCAGGCAAACCCCCATATGCTTACTTGTACATTATCATATCAGAAAAGTAGAACAGGACTTGATGGCATTTATCAAATATGTTGGTGATATGAAAGGCATGCCAAAGACATACTTTTTCACTGTATTTTAAGTATTCTGCTGTGTTATAAATGATGTTATGAATCACAGCATAAGCTAAATAATACAATGTGCAAAACCCTGACAGTTATTTTTGAGTAACGTTATTGCCATGTTTTCAATCTGAGATTAACTGATCAGTCCAAATCCACAAATTTAAAAAACCCCTCAAATCAATAACTTTACAGTGAGATGTCAAAAATTCCTCCAATTTCCACAGACTGGAGGATTGAGAGGGAGGGAACAGAGTTAGGCAGGAGACCACTACTTGTTCTGTGAGCACCCAGGATGTCAGGCCAGTGAAAAATTAAAACAAAGCAGCAAAAGAAGAATTCCTCTGAATATTATATCAATATATCAAGCAGGAAAGCTTCCACTTGGAATGCTCATGGTACACTGAAATATATACGGTCCTTGGTCTCATTATGCAAGATGTCCTGTGTAAAGAGAAAAGTAACAAGCTCTGGAGAGAAAGAGGCTCTTAAAGGCTTGCAGTGTCTCAGGACTGGGACTCCAAGAGGGAGCTGAAGTATTTCATTAATATGATCTAGCCTTGAAAATAGAGTGCTTGATGCAACTAGCACTATCTAGCAATAGATTTCCTTCATAATCACATACTTCTGCCCACTATTGACAAGTACCTGAATATTCTGAGGATAAATCCAATTCTGAGATTATACAATCAGCACTCCTGATATTTTATGGTAAGTATGCTACAAAAGAAAAGTCTTCCTTTCTGGGAAGATGATGTATGCCAGCACTGCAGCTGAGGAGCCAGAAATCAGACAGACAGTTCAGCAGAATAAAAAATTGCATCTGTAAAAGTACAGAAGTTCGACATCACTAAAGGTACCTGGAGATCAGTTAAAGTGAATTGGCTTAAATACTGTGTTCCAAAAGGCCATTTTATAGCTTTAGAGAGCTGGTCAGCAAAGCTTTGTTTCTGCAACTCTCGTAAAGCTGATAAAGGACATAACAGCCATATTTGAATCAGTCAACAATCTGAGCAAGAAATTTCTTCAGCAGCTCCCTGCCTTGACTGGAAGGTAGAGACAAGCACGGACAACACAGCAGAGATGTGCACTTCACCTGCAGACACTGTTCTGCACAGGATGCTCACACAGGAATTACTGACACATTAAGACAGGCAAGGTTTACAGGGAGGTGCTAATAACTTTTATTGGACTTGCTCATCTAGCTGGAAAAAAGAGAGAAGACTTTTTACATGCAAGCCTTTCTTCAGGGCTCTTCCTTCACAAATGTAGCCTCACTTTGACCCTCTTTCTATCACTCTTCTGACAATACAAATATTACTATGATATGTAAAAAGCTACACACTGATAGAGCCTGTTTCTGCAATATAGCTTGCTTAAATGGTGTTCTCTCGCTTGGGCATAATGCCAAACTTACTATTTAGAAAAGATAATGGGGCTCTGGCCTATAATTTAGAGCAGATTCAGTGCTTTATTCTCCTTTGTTTGCATAAACCAGGAAGTCCTAAAGAAAGTTGAAACTACCGGCAAGTCCCCTGCGGGTGACTGGGTTTCATGCCTGCAAAGATCTTATGACCCTTACAAGAAGAGAGGCAAAGCTGCTGTGGGATTCGCTGTTATAAGGGAACTGAACGTAAGAAATTGCACAATGATACAGAGAGGGTGAAAGGATGATCCACACTTAAGTATCTTGATGGAAAGTTATTGTTGTTAACTAAATTAATGTTGTTTTCCTTTCTATTTCTCTTGTTGGAACCACTCTCTCATGAAAACTTTTCTGGTAGGAGTGACAACTGTGCAGAGGAACAAAAAAATACTCACACCCTTACTTGAAACATCCTTTCCTCTCTGTAGAAAGTTCCCCTGACTGACCCACCTTGGACTAATTAGTTTTACACTGTCAGCCAGCTTCAGATGCTTACATACTCAGAGGCTGACAAGTTCAAACGAGGGGCACACAGTTTCACAAATTCTTTTAATCAGATTCTTTCAAGGAGTGTGGACCACTTTGCACTGACAAATTTAAAAATTCCTACCACTTCTTGTCTTTTTCTTGTTTTTCTTTTTTTTCTGCCAAAGAAAGTGTTCCCTTTCCAGGTTCTAACAATACAAATAAAATGTAAAAGAGAAGAGAAGAAGACTATAGAAGAAGACTATAATATTGTTTCATTTTGACAGAAGATCAAAGTTGAGCCTTTATACTCCTACCCTTCAAAGCACATCTGCTCTTCAAACCACACAAGTTTGTGGAAGGATAAAATTAAGTATGATTAAGTATGACGAAATAGGGAGATCTCTTAGGGCTTTTTTTTTTTTCTTTGACATCTTAGGCTATAATACAGTGCAAAACTGGGCTTGTTAACTATGAACCATATGACATTTTGAAGAAAACTCATGTAAACTACTGTTCTTCCCCCACATACTGTACCTGAAAGTTAGGGTTTGGATTCGGATATGGAAGCCAAGCAGAGCGAGAGTTTTCCTGGTATTTGAAGGGTCCATTAAAGGCCTGAGTTATGGCACTGAGGTTGAAAACACAAACTGCTGAGGCTGCTATGCTGTTCCTGCAAGAGAAATATAAACATTAACTTAATTTACAGCAATAAGAAGTCCATTTGCTGAAAAAAAATAAAAATATCAGGCAATATTTCCTCTTGTTAACTCTCCAGTCCTTCAAGTAATTAACAAAATGGACATGATCAGTCAGGAGATGATATCTCAGGGAAATGATGTGCTGATTTGGCACAGACTTTGGACTTAAAATTTTTGTGACCCTTGCCAAGTAGCTGGCAGCAGAAGAAACTCAGATCTTCCTTCCTTCTGCTGCTGYTCTAATACCACAAGGCCATACTTTACTCCTAAACGTAATCACACGCATCAAGTACATCTTTCTTCTAGTTACAAAGTCGATGATGAGATTATTCTCAGAGGTCATTAATATTTATTTTATACAATCATCAGCTGTGTAAGGACTGTAAGGATTTTTGACTCATGGTATGTCCCTAGATCCTACGGAAGCACTGGGTAAGGCACCTGAATGAAAATCCCATCTTCCAAATGACCTTCTACACCAATAAAATTGCAAGTCTTAAGAGAAAATAACCTGGACTACATACTTTACAAGATCACCTGTTAGAGAAATAAACAGTTGCCAGGCAAAACATAATTTCCTGTTCTTGTGTTCAAAATGTGATATATGCCAATAAAGTAATTCTGTATGGTGTAAACAATATGATCAAGTGACTGTGAGAATGCTTAATATGGAAAACTTACTTTATTTTGAGAGTAAATTAAACTTCAAAAATCTGCAATAATTGGGGGTTTTAATATGTATTAAAAATCCTCTCAACAGATGTAAAAAAGCTAAATTATCATCAGGTAACAATAAATTAAAGTCTGAAATAATTCTTTTATAATGCATGTAAGTCATGGAAATGAGCCTTCTGCATTATTCTTTTCCAAAATGTGAGATAAAGGGATGGAGAGTGAAGGTGGCAGAGAGTTACACAAATTTCCATTACAGGTAAAACTGGTGACAACTGATTCCCATGTCATTCTTTCTTTCTTTTTTTTTTTTTTTTTGACCTCTGTAGTTTACACAGGGCTTTAGAAGACCTGCTACAGACACTCCAAATAGATGGAAAGAAGAAATAACCCCAGGGGATCAAATCTACCAACAACTGAAAAGACAGTAAGGCAATATGAATTTAATAGCAGGACAAAAGAACAATTTGTTTTCTAATGCTTGTCACTCCAAAACTAGAAGTTTCATGCTAACAATTACTGCAGAATCAGTTAACATTGGATTTGATAAAACCTTGCCTATACAAACTATCATTAAAAGGCAGTTCACTCATATTATTAACAATACCAATGCTTTCTTGAATTTCCTGAATTTCCTTAAAGGACTCATGTTTATAAATCTTCTGATGGTCTGAAAGAAACAAAATCAGCTTCATTAAGAAGCAGCAGTGATACTGCATTTAACAGTCAGCTACATTTAAATGGCGCTGGTTTTGCTATGACTCACAATCTCTGTTGACACAAATGCTGCGGGCATTTTTTCCCCACAAAGCAATTCACAGTATATTAAACAATCATTAGGGCACAATTTTATAAATAACCCAAAATAAAATCACTGCAATTCTGAAAACTTTGAGACTGAAGAACACTGAGTGTGGTTCAGTAATATCTGATGCTGTTACACCAACGGAAACGAGCATGTTATTCCCTCTGCTGGGAACCCATGGGACTTCATCATCAGGCTGCAGGACTGAAATGCAAATCATATGGGTAGGGCAGATCTCTGTGAACAGGTACTCAACATGGGGAAGCAATCCTAGCTCTACAACATTTCAGCAATCTCCAAAATTTTATTTGTAATATGTGATGACAGGAACAAATATAATTTTAATGGAGTTCTCCTTTGGGGAGAAGAGCGTTGCTGCCATTGCACGGCAGGAGCCTTGTGGATTTCCTGGAACAGAATCCTCCTGATCAAGGTTTCCTTGGCAGGAGAGCGTCAGGGCTATTTTGAGTCCTCATGAAGGATTATGTTGAACATCAGCACGTCACCTGAGAAATCTGTGTCTTCTAAAACTCAAGCTAACTAGTAAAACAAACTAATGAAATCTTAAAAACCATTGAAAACTGCACTGAATTTTCCTGTCCCCAGTAGTTCCAAAGTCTCTACTATTCTTTTTGAAAAAGCAGCCCCTAGCTTCAATACATTGCTCATCAGGGTTAAGCTTATCATCCTCATGTTACAACTGGGGAACCTTCACCACCTGGTGCAACCAGTCACCCATTAGCCACGCTCATGGTCTGAGCTGCCTCTCCGTGGGCCAGGCTGCATCTGGAAGCCATTTAGATGCGGCAATACAGGACCGTACCAAAAGCAGGAGAAACTAGTTCATGCTCGCTGTCCAAACAACTTAGGGATCACAACTTGCTTGGATTAATTTATAACTGCTTCCACCTGGCTATATGGATATATCCTAATACACAGAAGGTAGGTATTCAGGTGCTTCTAGTGGTAGAAAGGGGACACTGATCTATGTTTCAGGTGCCCAAATACCTTTTTAAATTCTGGGCAAAACTGCTTTACACAGCGTGATACTGCAAGCAGGTAACAGAATCAGAAACCTAAATCTGAAACCCTGCTCATAATTGGCTGCTCTTACCAAGCAACATATGAACTGCAGTCATCACATTTTAAGTAATATTTCATCTCACTTCTGAGACACTTYGTGTCTTTTTTTCTAAAAATTAAGCTAATCCTGATACCAAGTTCAGAGTCTAGGAAGCTTTTATGTCCATCCACAATGCTTTAATGTTAATCAAATGTTAAATCTTAAGATTAAACTGTACATTTTAGAATTTTATCTTGTTGACATAACAGGTTCAACTGAAATTAGATTAAACACTGGGTTTGACTCTCAAACCCACACTAGGATATGTTGGGACTAATTCAGAATATTTAAGAGCACCTCTCATGCTCTTTTGAGTAAGGCGAGCATGACATGATTGAAATTATAGGATTGACATGATCAAATTACAATTATGATAATATTTCATAAATATATTATGTACTTATTTATAATAATACATGAAATGTATAATCATGTGTTTATAATAATGTATGAAAAAGATGACAAAATAGCCTTAAACACAACCATCTCCTTGCTGTAAGGAAAGATTAAGAATTCTTCCTTCTTTTGTATGCCAACAATTTAATGCAAAGCGTTTGGAACTGATACTTGTTCACAGAAGGACAGCGGACTGGAGAAAGCAGTTGTCTGAATTTATAACGTTTACTTTGTATCTTTTCCATCTACAGAAGGAGGCAGCTAAGAAGCTTTAGTTTTTACTGTCATAAATCATAAGAAAATAAAACATATCATGGAATTTACTTACACATTAGTGGTAAAAATCCCATAGATCAAGTCCAATTCTGGCAGGAAAAAAGTGCTCTGTAGTTCGTTATAGTAAAATGGAATTTCTCCAGGGCGAGAGCAGTTCAGACGAGCTTTCATGAAGGTAGTCCAAGTATCCTCCAGCACAAACTTGCCACCAATATCATTTTTACACACCCGAGCAGCACGAGAGAAGACTGTTTTCCCACAGTCATGCTCCACCGCATTCTCCCGGAAGAAGAAGTAGGTAAAGTTCCCAATGTCATAAGACGACACAAAATTTGGCTCTGAAAATAGTCGAAGAAAAAATTATGCAGCATGTCCCAGTGATATATGCGCTCGTATTAACATGAGAGTCAGATTCATCTTCAGGCATTCATATAACATAAGTGATTTATCTGCTGTGTTAATTTGTTTTTGCTTTGCCACCATCCCTTTATTTCAGATTATCAGAATAAACAACAACAACTGTGTGTGACTAAGTGTGCACTCAGTTGCTTAAATGAAAAGAGAGAGAGTTCTGAGCAGGCATTTGATGGTAAGGTAACCTCATTTTGGCCCTGTCATCTCACTTAAAACTTCTGATAGCTTTACAATATCTTCTTTCTTTTTTGAAAAAGATGAAAAAAAATGATGGTGATACTGGAGAAATTAGAGAACACCAAAAAAAAAAAAAAAAAAAAGGTCCAGGAAAAGACAGACAGCATTTCCTAAAAGTAAAAACGGGAAACAATAGATAACAAGATGATAAGCTATTTCCCATAAGGATTACTAAAACTACAGAGTTCATGAGCTTAAGAGAGATTGACAACTTGGTAAGTTCTCAAATGAAAAACAAGATACATGGATCTGTAGAGAGGCAAAGGGGTCATTATAAAACACTGGTTCCCCTGAGAAACTAGTAAAATTTTGTTTTCATTCCCAAATTCTATTCTAAAGTGCAAAAACCCAGCAAACTAACCATTAACTAAACTAAACATTAATTACGTTTATCCACTGTGATGCAAAACACCAAAGGAATTTATTAGCAGAGGTAGGTGAACATGTTTTAACGGCACCATTTTATTGAAAAAGCTGCTGTAACTGAATCAAAATTTTTTCCTAGGAACACATCAAACATGTCAAAACTTTGGAGGGGAACTAGGTTACCAGCTTACCTAGTTTTCTGCATTGCTCCCCTCTCCCTCTGGTACACTGCTAGTCTCCAGGGCATCTTAGCTCCACAGCAAGCAACAAGGTGAACAGCTCCCTGGGGTATTTGAAGCTGAGCAGATAAGATAGCTCTCCTACTCCTTGCCACAACTTTCACTCATTTGCCTATTAACTGCTTCCTTGAGGTTGGTCTGCAACCCACCACATTTTCCCCAAACTCAGATCCCCAAGGGGATTTAACTGGAATTTGGCACCCAAAGGGCTTTGCAAGGAACCTTGCTGGTTTCCAGAGATCTCAGAAATTACACTGCACCTCTGTCTTAAAACCCAAAGGCAAAAGCATTTGACGAGCCTTGTGATGGCAATAAAGATAAAATCAGACTTATTAGTAATGGTTTCCCTAATTGAACCTCACCTCTTCATTCCACGTGCATGTAAAATTTTCATTACAATAGGAATTTTGTTCCAAAGGCTTCAAAAACCTTTCCACTTCATTATTAGAGCTTACAGAACTGTAGAAATAATTCTTAGTTGCTCATGAGTTCCCATTCTTTTAAATATATAAATGTAATACTGTTACACATATACACACTGAACACTGAAAGCACAGGAAGCTGAAATAAAAACCTTACTTTTTAACTTTGTTAAAATTTTCTTCTCTAAGAATGTGCTTCTACGCTGAATAGGTAACAGGGTAGAATGATACATGTTTTGGTGGCCCCTTTGTATGATTACAAGTATTAATGCTGAAATGACAAACATATGTTGCTAAAAAAATAACAACATTATATATCATCACCTTTAGGCTAGAGAGTTTTGGCAGGCATCAAATATTAATATAGATCAACAGACACTTGCATGCAAAGTTTTTTTATTATTATTATTATAAACCCCAATTATGTTTCATTCATTCCCGAGAAATATCAGTGTTTTGAATTCTATGGAACAAATCTATTTATTTAAATAAAGCATACTAAAAGTAAAATCCTTTTAAGAATACCAGGCTAATGAGTAAAAGAACCCACTGCCTCTCATCATCCAACTTGAGTTTATGTCCATAACACATTTAGCCATTTTTCTCTTAATCTGTAATGTTTGTTACTTTTCTCCCTCACTCCAAGTAACATTCTTTTAGAATGTTTTCATACTCATTGAAGAAAGAAAAAGAATTCCCCAGTCTCAGTGTGACTCAGGCTACTTGTCCACAGTACTAAGGTTATGTGTTATTTAAAGCAATATTCACTAACAGTAGATGGAAAAAAACAAGCCACCTGAAGTAGCAAGAAAAAACAAGATTTTCCAACTGTCTTTGATGTTTCGTAGCCTAAAACCCTACTTGCTCTTTGAAAATAGCTCAAAAATATCTTGATTGAGCAAAAAAAAAAAAAACCTACTTATTGTGCAAACATTCACCATCAATTTGTTCCACCTACAAAAAAATTCTGCAGAACCATTAAGCACAGAGGCCCTGCCCCGGCATTCAGACCAGCTGATGCTTCTTCTCGTTGGTGGCCCACTGAAGTAAAAAGGTCTCTATATTGGCACAAGAAGATCTCACCTCAACGCCAAAAGCCCTACTGGAAGTACTCAAAGTGTGAAGAATTATGAATTATGGATAACATGTTCATGAACTGTAGAAATAAAATCATATGAAATTCATTCTGAATGTTTTTAGTGTTTTTTGATAATTCCATGTCAATCTTCCATAGTGCAATAATTTAAAATTGCACTGATAATCATAATACGTCTCAACAAAAGCTAGCACTGATTTCATTGATTCAAAACTGAGAAATGATATGTACATCTGCAAACACCTGTGTGCATGCTTCACTGATTACAAAAAGCTGAAAATGTGACCTGCTGTTGAAACTTGTGAGAGTTCTTTCCTTTTGCATGAAATGTAATAATCTCAGAGCTACTGTGGGGAATTCTGTGGATATTGGGGGATTATCATGTCACACTATTTATTTCACTTTCTCCTTGGGAAAAACAAACTGAATCACTTCAGAGTTCCAAGGAAGAAGGGAGATTCTTGTTTAGGAAAAAATAGTTCATATGTTTCCAAATACTGTGCTGTGAACTGGTGTTTGTTGACATGGAGGAGTTCTTCTCACAAACCTTTTTAATACAGGATACGAAGTGACTTTTGTTTCCTGCTGAATTTGCAGATAGYGCTGGAAGGGTAAATGCATTTAATTTGCGAATGATTATCATAATGAATGAATGCCATTGCAACAAGTGCAAGGATTCTGGTACGTGACAGCATGCCACCAGTACGGATCAACAGGAAAATGTTAATCTGTAGTAATGTCATCAGTACTGTGAATGACCTTTATAGGTATTTATATATTCTCTTTATTGACATGTTAGGCTTAGTAGACTCTCCCAAGTTAAATGAAACTGATAGAATACCTCTGGAATAAGATTCAACTCGTACCTAGAAACACTCTCCAAAACAGAAGCCTAAAAAATGGAAATCTAAGTGCCAAAAGTGCTAGTCAACTTTATTTTCTTTCACCTTACTAAAATTAATGAAGTCCATTCCCTATTTGGGTTTTGCCATCTCAATATTTCTTTTTTAAAGTGTGTTCATTAATGTAGCCCAGCTGTCGGAGAACAGTACAGATCTTGTTTCAGGGTGACCCAGCTATTGCTGCTCATAAATATGTACAGACAAATCTTAATCCTAGATTACATTTTTCCTCCAGCGTTAAACACATTTAAAGTAATATATAACTTGTAGTCATCATAGTTAAATCCATCCTCAGGAGCTGAAATGTGAAGTCCCAATACAAAACTGGTAGAAATCATTGCTTATTAATAGCTATTTTTCCTCTGTGTTTCATAATCACCTAAGACACACGCTTAAAATGCTAGTCTGGCATACCATAGCTGGGTACCAGCTATTTTGACTACTGTTTCTCCTGCAGTGTCTCAACTCTTCATAACTTTTTTACATTTTTTTCCTTTTTGCTAAATTGAAGATTTTATGGGTATGAAAGAGCAAGGGCTGCAAAACACACTAAAAATGTGTATGCCAGACTTTTTTTTCATAATCTTCTCTTAATATTGCTGATAGATTCTAAAATATAATTCAGTATAATCATAAAAGTGGATGCACTCATTAGACTTTACATTTTACTGATGTACTCTAATAAATTCTGAAATGAAATTATTTCTTTTATGAAAAGTGGTTTTCTAAAATGGTATTAAAAAATTCCTTGTTTTATAATCCATTGTTTACTTCAGATAAATCTGTTTGGTTTTCAAGGTGAAGTGTTCTTACATGGCATAACATTTGGCAGTCTATCATATCATTTTGTTGATGCAAACTTGCCAGTGTTATAAATTCAGTAACAGGAATCATTCTCTATTCTGATCTAATACCTGCTGGAGTTCAGTGGACTTTGGGTCATCTGTATTCACTGGAGAGGCACCTTGAGCAGCAGCAGTGGGGCTGCGGAAATATAGAGGACTATCTCCATTCACTCACAACCTCCAGAGGTATGTGCTGTACGGATCCATCAAAAGAGGCAGAAGTTTGAATGCTTACTATGGATTCAGAATCCATAGCAAAAACCCAGCTATGATGACTCACCCATTTTTCCTCAAACATTTTGACTGCCATTTCTTTTTCCTCTCTGATCTAGTTTTCTGAGGGAAGGGGACAATCAAAGGACTTACCCTACAGACCTGGGCCTCAGGTAAGCAAAAATAGAATAGGGTCTGCCCTCACAAAACTCCTAATCTTTTCAGAAAGAAAAGGGGGACCTTGCTTTTTCACCTGGTATAGATGAGAAGCAGAAATGTCACCGTACTTTCCTTCATGGGAAGTGGTGCCCATCTACCATTTTAAATGGATGAGGAAGGGGTATGAAGATGCTTTGTAATAACTTAGTCTGGCCTTGGACGAAAGAAGTTAGGGGGAGGTCCCTCCATCTTGCTGCAGCCTACTTCTCTTTTACTCTGTCATTGCCATCTAGGGAAAGATGTACAGCTTTGAAAAAAAAACAAAAAAAMCCCCACACAACTGCTCAATCTTTGGCTTTGGTAGGTCCAGTGGAGAATCCTAAGGATGGATTTCAAAAACACTAGGCATTTCCATCCAATTTTAGGCTGCTGGTAAAGACGACAATACACACAAAGAAAGAGAGTCAAGCTTACAGGTAACATAACTAAAGAAAAGTAATTATTTATCTTCTTGCAAAATAAGCAACAACTGGTAGCATATGCTTTGCATATTCTCAGTCAGGTCTCTTATCTGAAAGCAAAAGACAAAATTGCACATTACAATAACACACTATTTTTGAGTTACGTAAAATATTACATAATAAGAAAACCTTGCCTCAGGTAATTACAGGGCTTTTCATTAAAAAAAAAAAAAAAGGATAACCCTGAATTATTACAACCATTTCCATTAAACCTTAAAAGCAAAAGTGAAAGGATTAATCTTGTTCTTAGCTGATAATTTCTCTCCACACATCCAGCTACCAGCAGGAGTTATAATAAAAGTGCGCTAACAAACCGTAATCAGAAATGGATTCAGAGCTGTATTAAATCTCTCTAACCAAGCCATCACTGTGAGAATTGTACCATTACTTGCAGATCCTGAAGGTATATGTCAAATATTTTTAAAAATGCTCTCAAAAAAATTGTTGAAGGTGTCTAAGAACCAAATACTTAGAGCAGCAAGAGGGAAAAGTGAAAAAATTATGTCTACCAGCAGAGCAGAACATTCCAAACGTTCCTACACTCTTCTCAACTGGAGAACTTTCTAATCTGCACGAGGGTGCCCCCCCCCCCCTTTTGGGGCTACATATGTTACAAGATCACATTTTAATCATCTATGGTCTACCCATAGTGGCTAGACATTTAGAATGAACTTTTTATTTATTTAACATGTTTCAAGAGCATCTGCTGTTATAAGTCTAAGACTAGGAAACCAACAAAATATATTTCAGAATAGCTAGAGACCCAAGCAGCCTTAATATGTAATTGTAAGCAAAAGAATCTGGCAAAGAATGAAACCAAATGTCCCAATGTTTCTCAGTATGATGAAATAGAAAGGTAATAATTGGAATTTAATTTTTTTCTTTAATCTGTTTTGCCCTTTCATAGTCTGAACAAAGCAAAAAAACCCTTGTAGACTGAAAAAAACTTTGACAATGAGGCATGCATTCAAACACTCATTGGTTTAAGGAGTTGAATTAAAAGGAGAAATACCACTACTACCTGTAAATGTCGGAATAGAGAAAAAGTTTCCAAGTATAAGCAATAAAGCTTTTCCTTTCAATCTGAACCCTCTGGAGTTGGTGGAATACAAATATAACTGTTTATTCTATAGACCAAACAATGACAAATTCTGTCCCTATTGCATCTTGTAGATCAACTCCAAAACAAAGCCCAACGAGAAGAACACTAAAATAGTCAGCTCTGGATATGATAAAATTGTGTTATGTTGAGAGTTAGACTTAAATAAACAGCATGCTAGCTGTAAATCAAGTGTATTTTTTATTAATGAAAGATTTATTTTATTTGCTATCACTTAATATCTTCTAAAGCAGACTGCCAAGACAGACTACTCATTTTATGAAATACTACTAAGGTGATTTTAACGTGTTCTAGCAACATGCTGCCCTTTACTAATCTGAGCAGTTGGCTGAAGCTCAAGGCCTTCCTGATTGTTCTGGTCAAGGAGAAGAAATGAACAGAAGGGCTGTCTACTTCAGATGTAATGTGTGCTGTATGACCTCAAATCATTTCTCTCAAACACAGAAGATGACAGACTCACAGAGAAAGGGTAGATAGCAGAACCACATACGGACAACACATCTCAAAAAATAAGTTACTGGTAAGCAGCCTCTCTACTTTCTTCAAGTCTTAATCTGTATCTAAATCTACATTTATTCATGTGGGTAACTTCAAGCATTACTTCTTTCTGTATGTGGAAAAAGAGAATGCCAAATCAGGATATCATAAGAGGGAGAGGTGGTTTCTCCTTTTCACACTTTCAAATTTCACATCATGCAGCCAGCTGCTTGTCTGCACCAGTTGCTAACTGGTTGGGACAAAAGGTTCCTTTCAGATGAGAATAGCGACAGCATTACAGAGTACTGACAGGGTTGGAAAGAAATATAGGATAGTATGGTGACTTCAGTGTCAGCTGATAAATTGCTAGTGAGCAAGCAGATCTGTAAATTGCTGAACTATGGTGAACTCTCAGGTCCTATCACTGAGACAGGAAACTACAGGCCAGCCAGCCTCACCTCCATCCCTGGAAAGGTGATGGAGCAGCTCATCCTGGAGGCCATCTCCAAGCATGTGGAGGAAAAGAAGGCGATCAGGAGTAGTCAGCATGGATTCACCAAGGGGAAATCATGCCTAACCAATCTGAGAGCCTTCTCTGATGGAATGACTGGCTGGGCAGATGAGGGGAGAGCAGTGGATGTTGTCTACCTAGACTTCAGCAAGGCTTTTGACACTGTCTCCCATAACATCCTCATAGGGAAGCTCAGGAAGTGTGGGCTAGATGAGTGGACAGTGAGGTGGATTGAGAACTGGCTGAACGGCAGAGCTCAGAGGGTTGTGATCAGCAGCACAGTGTCTAGCTGGAGGCCTGTAGCTAGCGGTGTCCCCCAGGGGTCAGTACTGGGTCCAGTCTTGTTCAACTTCTTCATCAATGACCTGGATGAAGGGACAGAGTGCACCCTCAGCAAGTTTGCTGAGGATACCAAAATGGGAGGAGTGGCTGATACGCCAGAGGGCTGTGCTGCCATTCAGAGAGACCTGGACAGGCTGGAGAGGTGGGCGGAGAGGAACCTCCTGAAGTTCAACAAAGGCAAGTGCAGGGTCCTGCACCTGGGGAGGAATAACCCCAGGCACCAGTACAGGTTGGGGGCTGACCTGCTGGAAAGCAGCCCTGCAGAGAAGGACCTGGGAGTGCTGGTGGACACCAAGTTAAACATGAGGCAGCAATGTGCCCTTGTGGCCAAGAAGGCCAATGGTATGCTGGGGTGCATCAGGAAGAGTGTTGCCAGCAGGTCGAGGGAGGTGATTCTCCCCCTCTACTCAGCCCTGCTGAGGCCACATCTGGAGTACTGTGTATTCCAGTTCTGGGCTCCCCAGTACAAGAGGGATGTGGCACTACTGGAGAGAGTCCAGCAGAGATGGCTAAGAAGATGATTAGGGGACTGGAGCATCTTTCCTGTGAGGAAAGGCAGAGACAGCTGGGCCTGTTTAGCCTGGAGAAGAGAAGACTGAGAGGAGATCTTATCAATGTATACAAATATCTAAAGGGAGGGTGTCAAGACTCTTTTCAGTGGTGCCCAGTGACAGGACAAGAGGCAACAGGCACAAACTGAAACACAGGAAGTTCCATCTGAATATGAGGAAAAACTTCTTCACTGTGAGGGTGACAGAGCACTGGAACAGGCTGCCCAGAGAGGTTGTGGAGTCTCCTTCTCTGGAGATATTCAAAACCCGCCTGGATGTGATCCTGTGCAACAAGCTGTAGGTGACCCTCCTTGAGCAGGGGGGTTGGACTTAGACGATCTCCAGAGGCCCCTTCCAACCTCAACCGTTCTGTGATTCTGTGACAGTCTGGTCCTTCAACCACATATCCTTACGGAGACAAGCAGAATCTCTATGGTGATAACAGTGGTCAAAAATCTTGTCACTGCATTTGGTCAGCTGCATTCAGTGTTGTCTGTAGGAGCACCAGGAAGACAAAAATAGGATCTGTGAATAGAGCATTAATTTCTTTTTGTAGGAGAGGAAGGAAGTGCTGAGGTAAAAATTGTCAAACGCATTCAGAAATAATGAAGAACAAATAGTTTACTGTTCTTAATTAAAAGAGAGTAAATCTGATACCTGCCTCCGTACACTTTCTCCCCCCCATCACTAAGGAAGGCATGACTCTTTACATTCCAAAAATTTACAAATCAGAAACAACTTTTAAGAGGTGGGCAGACAGCCGTAACAACTGGTCAAGTGTTCTGTCCATCATTGAAATTGACAAAACAGACAAAATTCAATCAAGTCAGAACTTTAATACTGTGAGCAGGTTACCTAGTGGGTGAATAAGCAGCATATTCAGAAGCCCTCTAAAGTGGCTCTACAATAGCTTGCTCCAATCAACAACAGGACATCTGTGTTTGCTCAGTGTTGCTGTGCTGTCCACTTACCAGTTTGGATCAGTGCTAGATCAGGATCTGGGTACTCCCCATATGACCGTGTCATTGAACTTTCCTTTTTCCTTTCAGTTATACTCTCCCAGTATATTCTTGCAGTTTAATTTTACATGCATTTTGAATAATTCATATTTTTATCCAAGTTATCCCAACTCCTCATCACACCAGATAATTGAGTGTTGAGTGCATCACAAAAATGATTATACAGAAATGAAAGTTAAATGACTCAAAAAGTTCAGTACAAGTTCATGCCCTGCTAAGGTTAAGCACCTGATGAGAATGGTGCGCAGTAATGTATGCTGAAAACACTGCTTACTTACCTATTCAGCTGCCATGGATTACTTCCAAACCCATCAAGCGTCCAACAGAAGGCAGGAACTGACAATAAATACATGACTCTGGCTAATCCAGAATGAACTTGGAGGCTCGGCCAGGTCAGCAATCCAAATTTATTCTACTTCTGATCTTTGTGATTCCAAGAGCTGAAACTTCAACATGGTACACAAGCTCAAGCCCCAGCCCTATGATACAACAGCTCCATTTTCCCTTCCCACTGCACATACCCTGGTTCCAGTGACTACCGACCTTCTGACAATTAAGATTAGGAACAAGATTTCTTCTATGGTGAAGCCTCAGAGCCTCCCATGTGAAGGTCCTTCACTGCAAGACATGGCGAGTGGTGACAGCAGACCTCCAAAGTATGTGGGCATGTTCCTTCGGTCAGACTGAAGGCTTTCAAAATCCCTCAATGCACTAAGAGAGAACTCCCCTAGCCGTTAAGACAAGGGTGTCTTTATTTACCAGCAATAAAGCATGGAACAAGATAGTTGACTGAGTTTTAGAATATTGCCGTCACCTGCAGAGACCATTTGAGTCAGTACAAAGTTATTCACAGAGTAGCAAATCTAATGGAAAAAAATCTATGCCTCTGAGGGAAACACGTATGAAAAAGCACACCATACTCCAAACTGTAAATATTCACAGGCAGACATGCACACACACCCCAGCAACAAAGCTCAATTAAAGGAACTGTCAGCTACTGCTGCCTAATGGGTATTGAATAGGACGCTCCCACACCAACTGATGCAACTGCCTTATTTTTCTTGCAGAATTATTCATGTTACTTTCTCCCTGAAAGTTAGCAAGAGTCTTCAGTTCAATCCAAGCACTGAAAAACTAATGCAGTTTCTTGGCAGAAGTTGAGTCCTATATGAGCAGGCAAGCAGACATAAAAAGAGATGAAGCTACCCCAGAAGACATCTCCCTTCCCCTTCATGAAGGTAACTGGCCTGCTTCCAGCCTTTTATTGGATTTGCTTGAACTAGCTCCAATTACAAAACTCATCTTGTTTTTCCTCCCAAAGATAAAACCCACACTTTCCTGGCAACTTAATTCTAAACACTTTTGAGGCAGGAGAATGAGCTTTAACAGAGAATTTACAGATGCAGCTGAAGCTTTTAACAGACAAAATGTAAATATAGGCAATGTGATAAATTAGAGCAGTTTTGAGGTAGGAGGGGGGTAGGAATGTTATTGTGCCCTTTGACAGAAGACATATCCAGTTAAAATGAAAACTCTGCGTAAAGGGTATTTTCCCTGTGAAAAGAGTACCCAGGTGCAGCACAGCAATTAATTCCAATACCACAGCTGTGTGGATAAATGCTGCCTGAACAGGGACACCTATACAATGAGTCCATATATGTGGACTGAAATATTTAACATAAAGTCTGTCACTGACCCTAATGTTCTGAAGTTGGAAGGGTTTTATACATGTACCAAATTCAAATCTGAGAATAATCCCATCATAAAATGAAATGCACTACAGCAGCAGGGCCTGATGGTCACTGTGGTGTCACTTAGCATGAGCTATAAAATATGATTTTTTTCTAGTGGGACAAGCATGGTGCAAATTATAATGTACATAATTTTACATTATTATGCTAAACAGTAATTTTCATTTTAGAAGAATCTGAATCTTTTTTTCTCTGCAATACATAAATTAATTGGCAAGTGGTCGTTATATACCAGTAAAACCTGTCAGTTTACTGCTTCTCCCAGCTGGAAATCTCCATCAGGTGATTAATATCCATGACACAGGAGGGCATGGCTACAGTATGACTACGATAAGTGTTACAGATTAGTCCCCTTTCTTCAGCTACAATAAGCTTCAAAAATGCTAGTCTGTCATTTAAGCAGCTTGAAAGCACAACCTTTTTTTTTTTGCTTGTCAAGACTGGGACCTATAGAGAAAGCCATGAGAATTCAGTCTATTTTAAACTGTTTACTTTTTGCCTTAGGTTTCCAAAGGATTCAACTAAAGAACATTCAAGGCAAGCTACTGCTCCTGGCTGACTCAGCTCTTCCATGTACCACACCTGAGAGAGACTATATGGTTCATCCGTATGCTTGCAAACACAACTTATATATTTAAGTTTGCATTTCTACAAACTGCAGCTATATTTACATTTTGTTTCACAATAATGTAAACACTGAGCCTTCACTGAGAGCAACAGTTCTGTCAGCTAAGCTCCTAAAACTAAAGGTCCCACACTGTTTCATTTCAAATCTTCATATAGTTGTATTTGTTCATGTATTTGCAAACCTGCTGCACACTCTTGCTCTGGATTAAGGATTTGGAATACTAATCAGAGGCTTGTACTTGTCTTCATTGAAAGTACACTTCAGTAGGAAGGCTGCCATGTATTTTTTGATATATTTAATGGCTCATATAAGGTCTCCTTGGTGGTTTCCTATTTGTCAAAGCACCAAACAGTTCCCTAGGTTTTTCTTATTTCATCTATTTAAACATTTCCTGACAAGGGTAGAATCACATAAGCCTGCAGATACTATATATATACTCATTTAACTGATATAACAGTTTTATTAAACTTGATTTTGTTAAATTTAAGATGATTAACTCTTGTAAAATAATATATAAAAATGGGAGACATGATGGCCAACGTTCTATAATCAGCATAAAATTAATAAGACATCCTAAATACACCTTTGGGGCTTGTATTCTAGGTTGTCCACCACCTTCCAGCTATATTTATAATTAAACTCTGCAAAAAGCATTATGAAGGAGAACTTAAAAGTAATCAGTTTGCAGGTTCTTAGGCTATAAAAGGTTCACTTCTGAACATTTTTTACCTGGCAAGTGTCATAATATTTCTGACAAAAAATATGTACATTTTGCTCCTTGATAAAGAAGCCAGTGTTGAGTCCATTGCTGTTTCACAAACTGAATTTCCAAACCACTATGGCTGTAATTGATCCATGATGTCTTGGAAGACATGAGGGAAGAAATGTGGATGGATGACTATTAAAGTGGTAGCTTCCGACCCATAGCATGCGTTCAGTTTTATTCTTCAAGGAACTATTAATACAAAAATCCCACAACTTTTGAAGTTAACTATTACATCTACATTGGCAGCTAATATCCCTTTGGGGCCAAAATGATGCATACCTTATACATGTGTTCATGCAACTTCTACATGTGGCCCATGAACCTAATGGGACTGCTCATATGGCTAAAGACAAACATGCTGTCATACATATGTTCATGTATGCAGTTTCTATGAACTGTGAGAGTAATGAGAAATGTATTCGTAGTTACATGTGCAAAAAGGAAATATAGGCGGCTTCCCTTAAAAAAATATCCTGCATCAAAGTACAGAAAACTACATCATGTATGATTGCTGGCTTTTACACCACAGTAATTCTAATAGTAATACAGCAATAATTATACTAGCAAATTCGAAAATGTACTATGCAAAATAATCTTAAAAGGAGAAAATAATATTCCAACAACATTCACATTCTCAGGATGAGTTTTCAAGAAAATGAATCAGGCAAACCTAGGTCAAAAAATACATGAGCCTCATGGTTTAGCAGTACTCACCATTCAGCCACTTGGAATTGTACTGTGCAGTGCGGAGAGGAGGAAGGGCCCCCAAACTGCGATAAATGGCAGGATCCCTTCCTGGAAAATCCATGGCTGTAGCAGCATATAACTCCCCACTGGAAGTGAGAAGAGCAGTGGAGTTGTGTTGAGGACTGTACGGACAACGAGCCATGCCACTGATTTGGTCATGTATCTCTGTCAAGTTACTTAACTGTAAAAGAGAGAGAAAAAGGAATTTAAATGACATGAAGATTATAATTTCAGACAAGACGCATCAATCTGGTCAAAATCCTATCATAAATACCTATAATCTGCTTTGGTATTGTGTGACAGTAATGAGCTGACCTTTACATCTATCTGAAACTATCTGGTACAGAAGGTTTTACTGTAATGCTGTCTGATCTCCCTTTTGCACTTTGGGTGGAGAAAACACATAAGTTAATCACTAGTTACCATGCCTAAAATGTTTTGCATTAGAAGCAACTCAACAATTAATGATCTAAACTGATGGTATTAATAATATCAAAGTGTATATGTTTTGACAGTAGCCTGGCTCTGAGGCTTACTATTCTCTGACAAACAGAAACCAAAATCTATATGCATGGTTACAGTTTTTTATCTTAAAACCCCCTGACCTGTCAGAATCAACTAAGGAATTCACCATAGCAATTGGTAAAAATTCTCTTATTTGTTTTGCTGTTGTCTTCTAGGAAAGAACCACAAATGAAGAATGAGATTAAAAAAAATAAGCTTTCCAATTCAGTGGAACTATTTGTCTGACTTACTTTCAGTACTCAAAAAAATTCAAACTACGGTATGATGCTAATATGTTATTTGGAAATAAAGATGCAATAAGATTAAATATAATAAATGTGCCAAGGAGTTTTTTACTGATAGTCATATTTTCCATATTTAAACTCCTCCCCACTCCTGAAATAAACAGTTAACACAGTCCAAACAGTGATGTTTTGGTTTGTATTATGACTATCATTGATCCTTAATGGACTATCTTTCACAGATAAATATAATGTACAAAAAGGGCTGCTTTTAGAAGCAGAATGTTAGATTTTCTCAGTGAAGGTTTCTCATTCCCACCAGTCAGAAATCAGTAGTACTGATACTCTTCCCCAGAATTACGCATACAGAGTTTGCAGCTACCCAGCTAGTTTTTAGAACTAAATTTGTTGATATCAGCTCAACTTGGCAGAGGGACAGAAGTTGCAGAAATATTTAAGTCTCATGAAAATCGGCACGTGGAAGGAAGTGAGTTGCTGAGATCTGTGCCCTCTCCCCCAGCTGAGGAAAAGACTGCAAAAATTGCTCACCAGTTAATTTGCGTCCCTGGCCTGCCACTAGCCAAATCAGCCTTTTATGCTTGCCAATCAACCTGCAAACAGCCTGGACCCAACCACAGCATGTCCTGCCTTGTAATCAGCTGGTCCTGAACACAGACTTGACTTATGGGGGGAAACGTTTAACTCGTACCGTCCGGTTAGTGCAGATGGGAGTGAACGCGTTGGTCCCACAGGTGAAGAGGTGGTTGCCTCCAACGAGAAGCACTCGAATATAGTTCTGGCATTCTTCCTGCCATGCAGAAAAGAAACCACATATTCAGGGATACTTTAAAGGAGAAGGGAGATCAATCACAACCTGCTTTTCACAGCTTTGTGTCCACACATGAAAATTCACATGAGAAAGTCTCAAGCTTAACCAAGGTGTTATCAATCACGACATATAGAGATTTCCTAATGACAATGCAGGCATCTATTAATCCGTGCAAAAAAGTTCTTAATGGGATGACAATAAACCTCTTCAGTACTGAAGAGATCTTCTAAATGTATATTTCAAATGTTTAGCTATACTCTGAAGTAACATACACAGCCTAAACAATACACTGATGCCTCAAGAGATCATACGGCTGTTTTCTAAGGCAGGCCAAGGGAGGAAGTTTGGAGGAAGACAGGAGAAAGAACAGCTTGTCACTAACAGGAGTAAGTTGAAACTGTTACAAATAAACTTTTAGAGAAGATGTCCAGTTGCAGATCTATCACTACTAGTTTCACAATTTGTCCAATACATTACAAGCATACTGAATTACATCCAGGACATACACATTTCTATAAATCTGAAGTTTCTCAAGAAAGCCTCCAAAATTTCACCACCTCAATACATATAAGCTCACCCCTGAGGAATGATCTTGCACAGTTTTTGCCCCATTACAATGTGAAGTCTTTATGAGGTTAATTTGTCTCATTTCAGAAGCTGGACACTAACAGCAATATCTAGTGATTATTCAGACAGAGAGCTTCCTTCTGGAATACTAAAAATCTCTCCAAATTGTATACAGGAAAGATGCAAACACTCCTCCTGAAAAAACAAAGCCTCTATCTCATAAAATAAAGAAAAATAACAATACTCTTGAAAAGAAAAACTTGTTGCCCTTCCCTTAAGTGCTTTGCTAAAATTCTTTCTAACATTTATTCACAAGACAGTCTCAGATAAAGCATTAAAAAATTTGTGAAAATTCAGCTACATGATTCTAACTGATATTAAGTGGAATCGTGCAACTAAATCCACATAACTGTAGTAGGGCAGAAGCCCCTTTATTCGTCTACAGTTATATTAAATGAATTTTTTGTGTATCTTGCAAATAGACTCTAATCCTGGAAAACAAGAAAATAATCCTGAATAAATTGAACATGCAAAAATAGACTGCAAAGCAAGATGGGCAAAATACTTTTAAGATCTCTGAGAGAACTCTCAGAATTTATCTATACTTTTCCTTATACAAAATTTTCAAAAAATCTAAAAAAAACCCTATCTTCTCTTCATGACAACAAACCATTGGTATTAGTCTCCCATGAAAATGTAGGTTTCCAACTCTTCTCTTTGAGCCTTGAAGGTGAGTTTCAAACACCTTAGAATTAAGATTTTATCCCCACTGGATAAAAATACAGTGTCTTTATCTGGAATCTACCAAAATTGTCATCTTAATATTCTTTCAACCAAACAGAAGCTAATACACTACCATATAACAGAATTTGGTAGTGTAAAAAAAGCCTTTTAAGAAGTGATTATTTCATTTCTAGACACCTTCCTTGATGTCAGTAGTTTTAACTACACGAGAAAGGAATGCAGGTTTTGCCTTTTTTGTGAGAAGGATAGTCAAGGACATTTGTGTAAAATAATATAATATTTTATTTTTTGAGTTTTTGCCATCCTGCTGCCCTTTGCAGCAAGCCATGGAATGTAAGTGTAGGAAAAATAAGTGGGTTCTGGCATTGCAATGCAGCCAATCTCTCCTCCTCATATTCCAGAGATCACTGAAACACTGCCTTTGCAAAATTTGCAAAATTAGTTGCACACTGGTCACCCACTCTTTCTGTTCAAAAATAATGTTCATTTTTTGAACACTGACATTCCTGGGATTCACAAGATTCTGCTGTGTTCCCAAGTTCTGAGACAACTTTGCAACAATTCACGGTGCAGTGTAAATAATACATCTCGCGTCAAATTTGTTATAGTATAACAAAATCAAAATGCAAAGAATTACTTTTATAATTAGATATTTTCTTCATACAGCAAATGCACAATGAAACAAAACAAAATAAACAAAAAGCCACGAATGAAACAATCGCCACCCAAAAACATACTGAAAAAGCATCCAGTTACTTATTCATCTGAATTGTTCAGAGTCAGTTTTCTAGCTCTGGAGTCAAGCTCAGCTGTGCTGCTTCACTTTTTGGATATATAAAAAACAAGTTTGTGCCATAAAAGTAGCATTTGTGAATTCAATAGACTTCAAAAGCAAAGGTTTTTCAGAGCGAAGGGTGGTGCTATGTTTGGTGGCCATCTTCTCTGTAGTCTTACTCTGCATCTGATCTTGACCCCATTGCCCTATTCCCCTAGAAAAACACCTCTGAAAGGAAGAAATTCAATAAGCAAGCACTGTCTACTTTTATATTAGCATACCTGAAACAAAATACAACAATTTAAAACAATTCAGCAGTGTTGTTAGGCTAGTTTACTACTTAAGTTTAATACCAACTTGACAACTGTAGGACAATCTGGTTATCTGTTGGCAGCAGTTTGTTGTACAGGCTAACATTTTAAATATATCTACATTTTTTAATATATTTTATAAAAAGTTTAGGTGTTAATACACACAGCGATTAGAATCTTAAATAAGCAAAGGGAAAAAGACTTTGCTACAATTTATTTTTCCAATCTCTCTTTGGTTTACTCTACTTTTTGCCTTATGTACTTATATTTTTCCTTTGTAATAGTTCCTACCACAAGTGCCAGCCCAAATGGTCAAATTTATTCTCTTAGATGTGTATGATGTTTTAGACTTCTAAACACTAACACATGCTGACCACAAGGATATCATTGTGTCTGTCTCTCTCCTTGATCCACCAGTTATTTTAAGCAACTGCTTATGGTGGATAAATGCATGAAGTTTAAGTAACAAATAACAGCCTTTGAAGGTCAAGTGTGCATCACACTGTCAAATGTGACAGATGTCTCTATATATTCTCCTCTCCAACTCTTTTCCCTCCTTGGCTTCTAAAGCACAAACCTCAGAATGGCAACTACTGATAACAGCTAGAGGCAAAAATTCAGTGCAGCTTCTTTCTGAACAACAACAAAAACAACAACAGCAACAAAAAGGTTGTATTTAACTGACCATTATCCAAAAACTACTAGGGCTGGTTCAGAGCTTCTGATTTCAGGGCATTCGATCAGTAAACTGACTTTTAGTTTTGCTACCTGAATTCACTGCCCCTACACTGGTCTGTGGGCAGAAGAGGCAGGATTTGGATGAATTGCTTAGCCACAGTCATCATTGTAATTTCAGCAGCCTGCCCAGTTTGGGCTGGACCTCTTTATATGACAACAGAGCCGGAAGCCGTCCTTCTGGTATCAGTAACTGCAATTGTCTCCCAGGGAATTTGCCCTGCAGACAAACAATTAACTCAAGCACTGGAGCATACTCCTCCTGAGCTGATAATTCCCGATTTTTCCCAAAGGAAGGCTGGTTTGACTAGAAAGAGGAAGCACGTCACAGATAAGGTGTTCTGCTCATCTTCATGTACAAGTTCTCCTTATACAGACAGCATGGCTCTTAAGAAGCATATCCTATGTCATTAGCTTGCTTTAATCTTGGACATAAGGCAATAAAAGACAGAAACATCTTCAGGCTAGTCTTTCTCTGCTCTAAATTTATCCTTTTATTTTAACCTTGATCACCTCAGTGAAAGCAAAAGAGAATGAAAAAAAATCAAAGAAAAAGATAGTTGACCATCTATCTGGGTCAGTGGCCTCCTTTAATATCCCTGTGCTCTCCAGCAATTCCCACATGAGGCTTTCAGGCAGCGTAGTTCTTAGCAGAGTACGCCCACTAAGAAAAACCCTACTCTAACAATAAGCAAATACCTATTTCCTCCCAGGACTACCTTTGGATACAAGGAGATCTAAAGGGTTGTACTTCTCTTCTGGATGTGAATGAGGAACAAGGCTATGGATTCAAATCAAACACTGAATCTTTATCCAGTACTAAGAAACAATATTAGAGGTCTTTATTAGAAAAGCGTATGTACTATTGTACTATTGTACAGCAGCTGTGACAACAGCGACAGTATGTTGTGAAACCATTCATTATTTCTTTGAAAGGGTGTGATAAGCATGAATGAAAAGCTGTACTTATGTACTACACTACTAAGGTCCATTCTTACACACATTTCATGAGTGTTAAGTATTTCTCCTAGCAAAATTATTTAATAGAAATATATGCTTCTACATTGTTGAATTGAATCTGGATATTAAATCACAAACAGTACTGTTAACATAATATTCAAAGTAGACTAGTATACTCTCAAATTTACTGTTACTTTCATCCATCATGTTAGATCACAGACACTGCACTGTGACTATCAGACATGACCTGAATGTTATTCTCAAAGCTTTAAACTTCAAAAATAATGTAGTAAAACAGAGGCATAAACTTTTATCTGAAATTGTCTTCTAGAGTTACAAATCTTTAAGTAAAATCTCACTCATTCCTTTTTTTTTAGCTACTGTTAATACACCTAGCAAATCCTGCATGCTAATGTGTAGTGACCAATAGCTCCTATATAACTGTTCACCAAACTGCGACAGGAACAGAGGGAAAGGAGAAGGACAAAAAAGGCACCTCCATCCTTAATGCCCTTTCCCAGGATTGTAAAACCATTTCTCCAGTGAAAAGTGTTCCTTCATAAAGACAATCATCTTCCATACATGAAGCTTTACACTGAATATTCACTATACTTGCTTTTTCTTTTTCCAAATAATTCTGCCTTTTTCTCTCCTCAAAATATAACATGGTCATGTTTCACAAATTAAGCCTTCTTCTTCTTTATTCTCAAATGGAAATGGATAGGCCAAGGCTACAATGCAACATTATTTTCCAGCACTTGCTAAGAAAAGCTGGAAATTAACTGTTCGAAGGGAGAAGTTAAAAAGGCAATGTTTACAAGTATATAACAGACTATGCAGAATAGATCCCTGGTCTACTTGATGGTATAAGCATTTGGAATATATTTTTGAAGCTTGCATCTTTTGGGGTTTTGGGTATCAATAATGTATTCTGGCATGTTCTACTGAATGGGAATCTAGAAATCAAGGGTCCTGTTTTGTAGTTATTGCTCTTGATGTACTTCTGTGTTTCTCCTTTATGCTTTGACTCAATTAATTTTAATTATTAAGCAGCATAATAATTACTGCATGGATCTCTAACTGATTTCATAATTATTTTGATAACTAACTTCAGTTCAGAACAGCCACTGAAGAACACAGCATTAGTACAGTATCTATCTTCATATTGCACTTAAATTTGCTGTACAGAATAAAAGAAACTGTAGGTGGCCAAATAAGGATTTGGCTCTGAATACTAAAAATATGGCAAGTCCCATGTCTACAGAGTTAGTGAATTTCATGTTATTTTCGCCATAGCTTCAGTAAATATGAAGTACAAATGTTCCTAAAATTGCACCTAATACACAGAGAAATAAATGGAGGATTTAACAAAGGAATTACACAGTTCTCGATTGTGGATTTACAGCACCAAAAATGAAATGAGAATATATTTCCCTTACATACGACAGGCTCCAGAGTCAAAACATTGCTTTTTTTTTTTTTTTTTGCTTACACATCAGTATCACGCTGCTTTCCTACAGACTTCTTCAGAAAGGAACGGGAGATAATAAGGATGCAAAAAGTAGAGGTGTATGCACTGAATTATACCTGCTACTAAAATACAAATTTTGTTTAAGCAGAGCAGCTGTCATGTGCTTACCTTTGATTTACCTTTACTGTAACAGGCTCTTTTAGTAGCTTCGTCACATTGCCACTCCACTGCCTGTAACCAACAGAAATTAGTTATAAATGCAGGGAACATAGAGAATTCGGAGATATCCAAGCCCACGCCTGAGCGATGTGCTTCAGGCATGCTTGCGACTAACCGGGGGTGATTCTAGTCACAATCGCCTTCTAAGCTTCTTCCCCTTAGAAAAGTAGTTTTGCTGTTGGTGGGTTTTCAGTGTCTTATCTGAAGCAAAGCTGGCGATCTCCATCTAGATCCACTCTACCTACCCCTACAGCAGCAATAATCACAATCACATTTGATACAGTTTAGCCTCATTTCTGAGCTGTCGCTCTTCTTCAACAGATTTCTGCCAGGACTGTAAGACGAGTTTGCATTACCACAGTTTCACCGCATGAGCTAAGTTCAATTATTTCCGTATTTAACATTCAACAGCTATGGATTAGGAACACTACGGTTCAGTGGAGCAGGTTGTATGCTTGGTGTTGATATCCCAATACAGGTACATATTTGACTGCCTGTATACACTGTGTGCGCAGTGTGTTTTAAACCAGCCTGCACTCTTTTGCCTTGATGGTGCACATCCATGCGTTCTTTGGGTGAAAATGCCACGAAGTATTTTACTTTTTATCAGGAAGACCTGAGATTTCTAAACTAGCCACTGTTGCCTAACAACTGAAACCACAGCTTTTCCACTTTTATTTACCAGGAAATTATGAAAGACAATTCATTCAGATATAATATAGGTAATTTTTTGTACCTGCCTTTTAATGAAGACTACATTAATAGCAAGCAGACTCTATAATTAATAGCAAGCAGACTCTGTAATTAATTTAAAAAAATATGGTGAAAGGCTGTTTAAACAAAAGGGAAAATGCCTATGCAGTACTCTAATTTGCTTTTCAACAAGCCCAAGACTGAGCTTTTTCATGTCAARAAAAAAGCCTTATCAAACTAACACCATTACTTCTCTTCCTCCACCCAAAGCCTTCCCATCTAAAGCATTTGCTTTTGCAGACTAATGACTACAGCATACAGAGATACACTGAAAACTTCTGGAAGAATCCATGTGTGAATGACCATAACATTTATAACAAATTGCATCTAGCAGTGCGAAAAAAATCTCATACTGTGCTAGATAAAAGGCAACAATGGCTCAACTCTTTTGACCCTCATGCAAAAAGCAATTTATCTCCATAACGCAAAACACACAGCAAAAGGCTGCTCTTGACTGACCAGTGTCGGTTCCCAATTCAATCCAGTAGGACACACTGAATCTATATGTCACATGGCATTTAATGCAAGTATCTGAGATTGAATATGTTATCTCTAAATTGAACTGAAGGTTCAAGTGCCTGGAGAAATGTGAGAGTTACCAGTAGGAGGTCAGAGGAGAAAGATTTACTGGAACATGGGTGCTTAAAATGCAGGTTTGAAGGAAAAGTTCATGCCAAAAACAAAATGAGAGAAATATGCCAAGCATGAACAGCAGTAACAAAGATAACAAAGATTGGATTGAAGATGAAATGTTTATCAATAAATTGGTTTTCAGTAACAAAATAGCCAGCTTTCATTTGGCTCAGAAGTCCAAGGTAAAACAGTAATTTGAAGGAGAAAGATGTGAAAGACTAAAAGTATACAATGTCACAAATCAAGCAAATTAAGGACATTTCTTGGGTGCTGAAGCTTTTTGGAAAAGAAAGGCCAAAGACTTTGTGGAGGAGAAGCTCCAAAGTCAAAAGTGACAGTTCTTCAGGCTTTCCATGCAATTGGAGAAAATTATGCAATGCCACTTGGCAAGCAGGTCAGGAAACCACTAACATTATTATTAGCATAACTGAAAAGAAATTTTCTCTCTTCTCTTTCTCTGACACCCATGAAATGGATAGATTTAAATATGGATATGAAATATTAAAATGTTCTATGATACTTCTGGATACAATAGCAACATATCCAAGAACCCAAATAGGATAAATGATTATGACTAAATATATGGATGCCTGCAAGTTAACCAAATGGCAATACTTCTGGGAAAACTCCGCTGATGACAGCTTATGCCAAAGAATATTGCCTGGACAATAGGACACAGGTGCAGTCACACTAGTGACGAAGTTAAGGGCCATCTTTGAACGCAAGTGTGCTTACAGCCCTACAAGGTCATGCTGGGCTCCACTGCTGGAAGTGACAATAATAGACCAGGCTACGAACAGAACAGGTTACAAAGGCATCTGAAAAGAGCTGAGTAGTCCAAAATAATACGCTGTGTCTGAGTACAGAAACATTTATATAGCTAACGTTTTCTTTTGATCTTTAGGGAATTTGTAGGAATTTTCCACAAAAGGGAAATTCAAACATGCAACAAGGTCTACTGATAAGGTAAAGGGAGAAGATAATGTGGAACACATCTCAGGTAAAATAAACTCTCATTAAGGTGGGAAAGAAAGAGGAGAAAAGTGTGTCTTGAATCTTTCATACATAAAGACAAGACAGCATGTCCCAACACAATAATAACAATGTGATTTTTTTCAGCTGAAGATTAAGACTTTAAAGTTGTAGTTCTGAAATATTAGACTGACACATGCTAATTGTGTTATTTTAGCAAACAAATGCAAAATCAGATTAACTTAAAACTGTTACTGTCATCTATTGCTCATGTTAACTGACATATTCTCTTGCTTGGCACTATTTGCTAATACTTCCATGAAGTTCAGATGAGTGGTGCAAAGGATATGATGTGTATGCCATGTTGGCTATTTGGTCCACTACCAAGGCTTACAGACAGACCATAAGTTTGTCCTGTTATGATCTATTCTTTCTTATGTTGCTTAATAAGTAGCTCCAATTTTCATGTAACAGAACACAGCCTTCAGTATTCTGTGTATTGGTTTTATAACTAACTAATATTTTAATTCTATCTCATATGGCAACAAAGTTCATCGAACCAAATTATAGACGCTCAAGCTTGTTTGCTGTGGGTAAAGAGGGAACAGGGATTTGAATATTAGTGCTGGAGAAAACAGGAATGGGTCATACATCAGCTACTGCTGTGTGGTCTCCACCATGATCATACCTGGGTAGGTAAGGAATAGGTTTAACAGCAGAGCATCATTCTGTCTCTGATAGCAGGCTGACACTATTTATACGCATGCCTTTTTACAAATCCTGCTATCAATAAATTTCTTCAAGTACCTCTATAAAGCTAATGTCTTGGCTTGATTTGCTGTTTCCCAATCTTCAACATAGTTACATTCCAGTAGACATAAATAAACCTTAATTCTTTAACAGCCATCAGTACAGCAGCATCAAGCATCTGCAGTGGGATCTTTTGCCCTGAGAAATTCAGCTGGTGTGGTTGGTTGTGAGCACTGGACTCGGCAGGTACACTCACCCACTGTACCCAGGTCACAGGTCATCTTTGAAAAAACACAGATTGCTTTCTTCTGTCAAAAAATATACAAAATGCAAAGCTCCATACAGATTTGAAAGAGAAATCAGACTGAACAGAAACATGTCTTTGGTGCACATTTAAGTCTAAGTTTGTACTCTAGTCTCAAACTGACATCAGACATGTTTTTGTAAAAGATCAGTTGTAAATAACTATATCAGTGTTTTCAGACATTACATCACTGAGGTTTGTAAAGCACTTCAAAAACTTTGGATGAAATTCCCATGGAAATTTCAAGGGATAGTGGGAGGAAATTCCAGAGAAGAAACAAATTCCAACTGCATAATGAAACTATTATCTTCAAAATGAAGAAAAATATATGTCCAGCACCAAACAACATTAAGTAAAAATTACAATACTAAAAATAATCGTATTATTTTGAACAATAAATGTATTTCAGTAACTTCTCTGCCTGCATCAATGACAAAGCCTTGCTCAGAAGTTAAACAATTGTGTCTTTAGTGGGCAACCTAAATGAATGCAAAGCAATTAGCTCCTTGGGAAACTGAAAGAAAGTCTCCAATCTGAGCAGACTTATTCAAATATCTTAAAAGAACTCTGAAAGAAAATTGTGGAAAGCATGGAAACAGTGAACAATGTTCAAGTGCCCATCTCATTTAAAAAAAAAAAAAGTCAAGGAGTTCTCTTCATGCCCAACATGCAGCAAGATAGTCAGTTCTCATGCAAGATATCTGGAGATCCATTCCAACCTAAATTGTCTGTAATTTTCCAGAAATCTTACAAACTACAAAAGCAGAAATAAAAATCCAAACCATGAGCAGTTAAATTCAATATAGCCACTTTATACAGTTATAGCTTTAATTACTTTAAAGTAAATTTAGACAGGAAATTTGCAAGGTGCGAACATAAGAAAAGACTGGTCAATCAGAATTTCTATTTGATGTATGAGCTAAGGTAAGTATTAGTTATACTTACAGGTAGACAAAAAACACATGGCTTCCACCTTCCTCAATGGAAGCTGCATGCATAACCGACTACAGTCATACCTCCTGGAATAACTATGCTCCTATGGCTAGGCAGATATTCATAAGGTATACATGTAGGCAAGTACAAATACATATATATTTATGTATATGCACTCCTTTAAAGTGTAAAAACAGAATGTACTATTACATTTCACAGTAAAAGAAGTTAATTAGTCAAGGACCAAAAAAATGAACAGAACAACATTTCAGACAGATGGTCCAGCACTCCTTAGGCAGATGGCTCTGCTAATTAGATACTGACAAAAATAGCATTAAAGAAGATGGTTTAATTACATGGTGCCAAAAAGTAACAACTACATGAGATTTCCTTTTTTCTTTTTCATTATCTGTTTGCTTTCATCTCGCATATCATGTATTTAAACAATACTTTGGGGAGCTGGGCTATAATGGCAATATATGTAATAATACATGTCAACAAACATGAGTAACGTGGCCTTACTGTTCACATCAGTCCAGCAAAGGAGTGGCTTCAAAACCATTGTGACTTGTCTGGCTAGGATTTCTTGCAGCACACATAAATAGCTCCCAGTGAACATGTATGCTGGAGTTCACAAGCTGAGTTTAAAGAGGCCATAAAGAGTATCAGAACAGCAAATGTGAAGCAAGAATGAAGCCACAGAGACACATACCAGCCAGACATTAGCAAGAAACAAGCAGCAACAGAGGTAGTGGTGGGTTTGAGGGTTACCAGGAATTTTAAGGCATGTTTTGGTATAATGACATCCCTGCTTCCAGCAAATATGAAAATCCACTTAAGAACAGTTTATACCTCTGCATACTTCAGAGGAATCATTTTCCTTGCCTTCCACAGATACATGCCCATCCCTCCTCACAGCCCTTACTGCTGAAGCTGTGCGCTGTCTTGCCAATAGACTTTTGATAAACAGTTAGCTTTGGAGAGTGGCCATTCTCTGTGGAAATGCTAGAAAAAAGATATTGAAAAAGGACTTCCCTTTAACAGAGGTTCCCCTTTTGGCTCACTCAAAAAGAAAAGCTGCTTTATGGGGACCAAAGGCATCCTGGTTAGATCCTCTTATGAAGTGATAGGCCAGCAATTTATACAAAACGTCCAACAAGCTATGGACAAGTTTACTGATTGGTCACATTTACTGCTGGTACCTTGCCATCAATCATCACATGCAACAGTCAGTTCTCCTGGGAATAACATTATGCATGTTTTCATTTATTCAGAACCAGCTTTTACTGTTCATCCCTAGCTAGAAAATTATAGTGAATATATAATATATATATTCTTAATATATATTCATATATATACTCATATATATATATAAAGTAAGCAGTGTAAAATATATGAAAATAGACATCAAATTATGCTTGAATTTTCCAGCGTTTCATATACACTGTGATCTGAGAACCCCCAATGGATATATAATTTCATACTTAAACCAGGTAATATATAAAACTTTACATGACTTTGAGGATAAAGTTGATTTCAGCTGAATTTTGTTTCAAATATTCTAGTTTGAAGTACTGAAAGAAAAAAAAAACTCCTCAGGAGAGAAGTACCTAGACACATTAAAACAGTCATTAAACCCCACCAACCCATGAAGTGGCCAAAGTTTTAATAGGCCTACTTTATTGACTATGCAGATAAATAGGTATTGAAAATTCTGTCAGAGCTGATACGAAAAAAGTAAGATAAAAAGTGGAACATATTAGAAAACAATTTAGCTTTACTGAGACATTCACAAACTCGCAGTGCTGGGCTAATCCACTGACTTTAATGAGACAAGACTTTGTCCAAGATTGAACACTTTCACAAATCCGCCCAGCCACCCACCTCCACATTCCCTCTTTGTGTTCTGCAAAGATTTCTAAGCGACACCAAGCATCCAATTGGTTTATATTTAATAGGGGCAGGTTTATAAAGCAAAGCTTAGTTCCAAACTTGGACGTCAAGAGCTCAAAACTCGTGCATGTTTGGAACCAGGGTTTTGGGTCCTGCTCATGGGGAGTTATTCAAAAAACAAAACCATGTTACAGTGGGACTTTCAAAGTTGTGAATATTCAATCTGGTGTTTTGAAGCTTTTCTGTTATTTAAGAACATTTAAAAGTAAATGCAGGATTGTGCTGAAGGGGTAAAACAACACAAAATGTTCTTGCATTCCCGAACTTGGCAGCCTTTCAGCAGGTAGGGATGTGGAGATTTCATAACACTGTTTTAAGGCAGATTATGAAATTATACTAGATACACTAAATTTAACATATTCTTTAAATCATATGCGAATCCTTTAAGATTAACATCTGTGTTAGTACAGAGAATTTTAAAGCATTCCCTGCTTCCAGCAAATTAGATTGATTTTACTAGGCTCCATGACCTTTTGAAAGAAACATTTCAATTTATTTTTTACAAATAGTGTTGTAAACCTATAAATGGTGATGAGAATGTCAGAATTCTTTTTATTCCAAGGAAGGAAATGCATTTCAGTGTAATTTCATTCTCTTTATACCCCTTGGTTAATTAACAGAGTAAGTGGAAAGAAGAATCATATTCCGATAGCCTGGACCTTGGATATCAGTTAACAGAAGTTTATTTTTCTGTATTCCTGCTCATTGCCTCTAAGAAACATGAAAATGGGAAAGGTGAAGGAGGCACTTGAAGGTGTGCCATTTTACTGCATATTACCTTGTAGCTTAAAACAGCCAGGCTAGCACGGTATGCAGGGTTAAAGCAGCAGCCCAGCCATCAGCCCTGCTCGCCTCTGAACCACAGAGCGGCAAGGCAAGATTTGTGCTTCACAGGGCTCCACACAAAGGAAACGCCTTCCTGAAACCATCTCTGAGAGGCACAGCCAACATACCCCATCTTGCCCCTGGGATGTCAAAACAGCTGGATTCTAGCTTCCAGATATATGCTCACAAAAATGAACAAAGGAAGTTGAAAGATATGGCAGGGAATGAAAATTGTAACACCTTCTAAGGGATACTTTTGAAATAGCTGAACATTATCCTGCATGATTCAGAACAGAAAAAAGAAGTCTTTGTATTTTATATGTATATATGCAATTTTGTACATAATGTCTTAGTACCAAGAGAATAACAATTCTATCATTATTTCTGTTTATGTACTTTTCACTTATTTATTGAAATAGTTCTGCCATTAGGCTTTAGTGACAGCAGGCTTGATTCTGACAATAACAGTACCCATCTATAATTCTACAGAAACTACTACAGAGTTACTTAGAATAATATTTTTAAAACAGTATAAAATTGGCATCTTACAAGACAGGGAAGAGACAAAAATTGTTGAAGGAACTTTAAAAATGGACATGAAATGAATAAAGAGAGGAAGGGAAGAAAGCATTCTGATTAAAACTAGAAATATGTAAACAAGTGAAGGTAAGAAGATTTTGGACAGATGAAAGCAGAGGGAAAGCAAAATGCTAGGGAATAGTAAAAGAAATGTAAGAAGAACCAGTGTGTAGTTTGTATAATGAAAAGCCACTGAAGAAACAAATGGCTCAAGAGCAGAGAGTCACAAAAATGAGATTTTCTACATCCTTCTAATTAAATGTAATTACTAGAAAGGTGATTTTTGAAAACCAAGATAGATTTTCTTCTTTCCATTTAAGAAGAATGCACAGATAGATAAAGCCTATAGAAAGTGGATGAGGCAAAATAGAACAACATAAGAAAAACACCACCAAATTTCCCAAGAGCTGGCAACAGGGTTGATGGGAGCATGACTGGCAAGTCGCTCAGGGAAAGAAGCAGCAAGGTAATCTGCATTTGGGTCATGCTTAATTTAAAATAATCAGATTTAATTTGGCCAACAATAAAATAATCTGAGAGAAACAAAATTGCAAGAATGTGGGGAAGATTAAAAATGAAAAGAGGCACATGAATGAGTGTCATTGACATAAAGATAATATTGTGAGCTGTGGAGAGAGGCAAAAAAAGAATAGCAGACTGATAAAAATACTTTAAAACACAAAGCAAAAGATGTTTATTACAACAGGAAAGCTTGAACCTCCAGCTATTAGGAAAATCACTGGAGTGTAGCTACATAGATAAATTATACCAAAATCAAGCATGAGGAAGGCAAACCGACGAGGATCAGGACTAAGATTAATATCTGCTGACAATATGAAAAGGCCTTCAAGAGAGCACCACATATTCCAGTTGCAATGGAATGAACAGAGGGAACAAGGAGACCAGTAATACAACTTTAAATCATAATTTTATGGTGAAAAGTTGCGATAATGGTAAGGCTAGGAAAAAAACTGAATGTAAATTCAGTTTTCTTTGTTTTTGATAAAGTAGAAGTGAATGGTTTGGAGTCATGTCAATGACCCACAGAGCATTTCACCTCCACATTGTGTTAAATGTCATTCAAGTTGTTAGTTAGTATAGGTCTGTGCCATCTGGTAACCAGGTATTAGCTGGGCGAAATGAGTGGGTTATTTGTAACCAATTTCTAGAAGACAAATATTCAGATCAAAAAGGAGCAATAACTGGCTTTTTTCTGCAGATGCACCAGAATGGCTGCTTGGAGAGAAAGACTTAATGTCTGGGTATTTCCCTCAATGCACATTGGCAAGGGGTCTTGGAAAAGCAGACAGTCACTGACACAGTCCTCACCACCATATCTTAATAAATTGTATAGTACACTTTCCATTTTTGGAGTAGATGAACTCCACAAACGAGTCAACTGGATTCTCAGCAGTGCACACTTTAGAAAATAATCATTATTTTGTAATAGTGTTTAAAAAATTAAATTGATTGGTCATATTTTGCACTGAGATTGAACTTTTATAGATTTAATAAATGGTTAGCAGTTGTCATAAAATCTGAGAAATCTGTTATAAATGATTATGAGTTCATCTGTAGAAAACACTACTGGTACCTATATGAGCTATATGCAACCTATTATGTGACAGACTTAGTAATTATCTATAACAATACATTGACCACGTATTAAATGATCAATTAATCATTCATTAGACTACTATTGAAACTTAACAAATAAAAGATTGGAATTGGAGAATGGGAAAAACAGAAATCTGTGTGATGTCTGGCACACACACTGCGAATGCTCTATTTGATATTACTGCAGGATCTATAGCATTAGAAGACCACAAACAAAACAGGAGAAAAAAATTCACTAAAAATGGATGCCTCCATGTACCAGACTTTCTGGGATGAGTTTTACTGACAAGCTCCTAGCCTATTCTACAGTGACAGCAATTTGGCAAAAGCTTCCAACAGCATTCTTTCTTTGCAGTTTTTCAAGTGGAAAACAAACAGATATTTGTAAAAACCATCACACTTCCCCAAAGACCCATGTCTAGATATATGAACAACACAAATATCTTTGCTGGGGCTTTTCTGAAAGCTATACAGAAGAAGGTAGTCACAGGAGAACTCACCAAATGAGGCAAAACTGCTCGTATCACAGATGGGGCAGAACCTTGAAGAGCGACCCAGAAAAAAAATCGGATGAAATATGCTGGAAAGGTCACAGGCCCTTGGAAATATTAACAGAAACCTCAAATCTCAGATTATACCAAGAAAATGAAAGTGAAGGAGCCCTTTAGTTTAAGTCTTAAGAGAATATCACCTAAACTTCAGTGACATACACAAATTTTAGTAACAATCTCCCACAAGAAGCCTAATGGAAGAAATTAATTTCTGAATTAGCTGTGTGATCTCCTCCTCCTCTTCTTCCCACGTCCTCTTTTTCATTTTTCATTGTTGAAAATCCCCTTGATTGCTTCAGTGGAAGAACAACACTGTACTTCTGTATTTTTCTCCCAGAAGCTGAAAGCTCAGTGGGGATGACTACAAAACAAAGATAGATAAAGCTCATTCAACAGGATGCCCTGTGCAACTATTAATAAGGCACTTCAATGCGGCCATGGGGCTCTTACTTCTTTCTGCAAATGCCATCAGTCTTCTCCCATCAAATTATACCTTATTAACAATTTTTCTCCTGGTGGATATAATTCTTAGCTTTCTAACACTGGTAAATATTGGAGGTTAGTATAGCACTATAAACAGAAAGCAAAAAAACCCTTCTTTTTTCTTATTAGGAAATATTTCTTTAAAATTCTCCTGTGCTTTCCTGCTCAAGCAAAAGTCCTTTGAAGTCAGTGTTCCAAATCCCAGAGCTTTTACTATAGCAAAACACTCTGAAGTCAAAGGGAGTTTTGTGTAAGAAGTGCAGAAAGGAGGCTAGAAAATGTAAACATACCCAAAATTCACTAAAGAAAAGGGACTGCTTTTGCACAATAGCTTATAGTAGGGAAACCCCTTAACAYATGCCCAGAGAACTGAGGAACTTTAAAATTAGATCTGAATCCATTCACGTACAGTAGTTACTTTCTTGTGAATAGACAGATTGGCTTGAAACTCAGACCAGTCTGTTCTGAGTGCACTTTTACAAAGCCGCAAGAGAGAAAGCTCTGAATGAATTTGCTATTATAATTCTAATGTATGGCAAAATAAAGATTTTCCACATTAAAGTGCAGGGAGGAATATACATTATTTTACAACAACTTAATGGCACAAACATTTGCTTAGCATTCCTCCACAATATTCACTCTGATGCGCACCTCAAGCACTCTAGATTGTTAACAGCAGCCAAACCAAAATTCACAGTTAGTTAAGAAATTAAACTCATTATGGTTTTGGAAAATTGCGAGATTTTAATAGCAACCTTCTGAATAGTCTGTCTGTCTCCTTGCAGATCCTGTTCAACCACTCTGTGACACAGAATTTGGTCCCAGGTAGGCTCAAGAGGAGGTTTTTCCCAGTGAAGCCTACTGAAAATCAAGCAGTTCTTTTATCTAAATTCAAGGAACAGATAAAACTCACGGAGAGCCCAAGACTCATGGAGAAGCTGACATGTATAGACATGATTGTTTCACTCTGAAAATATAATGGCTACAAATCCAAAAGAGCTGAAGAAGAGGAAGCTCAGAAAAGAAGAGGGAACTCTTCTGAACCTAGAATGTAAGCAAGACTATTGCCTTCTTGGGGAGGATATTTGAGGCCTCAAATCAGATAGAACCAAATAAAACTTTCCTGTAATAAATTTTCTTAAAGTACACTTCAGCCCTGAACGTGCAACTGCTTCCAGCATGCAGACCCTTAGACTGCTTGGGATCTTCAGGGAGAAAATGAAGCTCTGCCTAAAGTTACTTACAGGACTAGGATCCGAGTCTGTGTTACAGGAAACAGAACTTTTCAAAAGGAGTAAAACAACAATTCTTCCCTAGTCACCTTCTCAGAAATAGCAAAAATCTTGGCCACATTTGGTTATTGTGCTAAATAATATAACTGGTAACATAAGCCTGTAATTGTTCACAACACACAGCCTCCAAGGCCAAGAAAAAAAAAAAAAGACAAACAAAAACAGCACCTCCACAAAATATTGCAAAGGAGGCATTCCCCTCCTGTGTTCTCTGAGAAGGCTGTAAATGGCACATGTCTGTTCACTTTTGGCAGTGGCCAGCCAGTGCCTCAGGGAACTAAATTAAACAGGGAATTCATCAACTGGCCAGTTCAGTGAGGCTATGTCGGCCCATGGAAACACCTGACCTCATGTGCGCCTGCGCGCACATGTGTGTGTGCATATATATAAATTGCATATGCCAGATTTTATATAAAAAAGTAGAAATGGATAGCTATTCAGTGACTTCCTTCTATGAAGTACTTAAAAAATGCTGAATTTATGTTATGCACTTCCACGCCATGAAAAAGTTACTGAGGATGTTCATATTCTAGCAGATCGTTTCCCACAGTGCTCCCTTTGAAAAGAAGTCCTGCATCTGTTAACACTATCCTGGCTCTCAGTCTTGTGTGTTCATCATGGTACTTTGTATTTAGATACTTTGAACATTATTTCCAATCTGTGAGTGACTGGTGAGAGAAAATGGAAAGAAGACAGAAAGAATGAGTCTGTATATATGACAAGCATAGAGGATGCCCTCGTAACTATTGCATAGTTATTTATTCCTGCTTCTTTTGCATCGTTCTTCAGTCATCTCCAGGCTGCCACTAAAATTTGCCTTGATTTAGTCTCATCTTCTTACACTCAGAGGTGCTTTGAGCTCCAGCATGTCAAGAGTTATGACATGTTTGAAGTCATTAAATGGGAGGACCTGTATAAACATATTTCTGCCACAGTTCTCCAGTAATAAATACGCATGTGGGACCAGCAAACTTTTGGAAAGAACCTTCCTTGCATTTGCTATATACAGTTGATCAGTACATGTGCTGTGCTATAAATAAGGAAGTCTCAGAAAAATAAAGACCATTCTCAAAATCTAACCTGGGCAAAATATCTGGCAGAAAAAGGACATGTCCCAAAAAAATCAAAGAGATGGTGATTTTAGTCACTAGCAATACTGAGAATGTGTGCTAGAATTCCTCACCCAACATAGTACATGGATGATGTTGAAATAAACAGCCAAACTCTAAATATTAACTCCAAATATTGGCAAAAATGTATGGACTGCATCTAGTCAGTGATTTGGGCATCCTACCTCATCAAGCTAATGCATGGACAATCTTGAAGCTCCTTTAGAGAGAGGAAAAAAAAAAAAAAAGCATTGCTAATTGTACCAGCACTGATAGCTAGTGGTACTACCTGAAATCAGGGACCTGTTTTGCTAGAAGTCAAAGATGGTCTCTCAGATCACATTTTAAACAGAGAAAGGATATAAGGGGAGGCAAAAACACACTGCAGTATCAAGAGCTGCCCAAGGTCAAAGCTGGTGGCAGAGGTCAAAGAAGAAGCACCATCTCTTGATTTTCACTGCAGTATCTCATCCACTGTCTCTTCCCAAATCAAGTGATCCTGGCTGAACTGTGATGGCAGATACAGTGATTTGTATCTTGGCTGCTCCAGTCTTTTGCTGGCAACACAGCAAACGAAATTATAGAGAAACGAGAAGTATGTTATATTTTAAAATCCAGAAAATAGGTTTTACTACTTTAAATGACTCAGCACAGTGAAGGATCTCAAAAGATGATCTTAGCAGCTTGAACAAGCAACATCCATATCAGTAGACCCCCCTACACACTTTTTTCTTTAATCTAATATGATTTTGAAAGTCGCAGCTCTGTAAGAAAGCACTCCCAGTAAACCCCACAAAATCTGTACTCTGAAGTTAGCAAGATCAGGCAGATGGATTTCAATGATGTGAGTTGTATGCAAACAAGGATCAGCCTGTGTGCTGAGAAACAGAAGCAACAGCCAAACAAAACTTGAATGTCATGCCACTGAATTGGAATTATACGGCTGTTTGTCAATTTTTTGCCTGGATTCTGCATTTTTTTTGGTAATGCTTTACATGCAGCCCTCATCAAATCAGCTAAAATCCAACATGATTTTGTGATTATTTTCATTTATGATGCTCTGAGTTTGCCAGAAATCAGCTTGGGGGGGTGGGGGTGGAAAAAGTGTCCTTTTCACAACCACTTCAGCTCTTATGGATATTGGTTCTGATACAAACTTACTTTGGTTATTTATCACTCTTCCAAAATACATGCATATGCCCTATTCTTACACAATAGATTGGATTATACTGAAAACGATAATGATCCATTATTACAAGTAATACTTTAATGACTAATCAATAGGTCTAACCAGACCTTCAGTAAAATAATCTGTTTCTAATTCTTCTCAGTACTTCGCACCTTTCTAAAACATCTACCATTTAGACTGAAATTTCCCAGGCTTAGACTCTGCTAGAGAGGAAAATATGAACAAAAACAGTTATTTGTAAGAATGAGAGCAATGAAAATAAACTAATTCAACCTTTCTTATGGTAAAACTCTTCTCTATCTCTTTCTTCTTCCACACATGCCATCATAAAGTGATGGGAGAGAAGATGATAATATAGAAGACAGCTTTTTGAGTTTTATTCTGTGCTCAACTGGAAAAATCTTCTGATTTTACAAAGTTATTAGGGTAGTAAAACTTATTAGGGTAGTAAAACTTAAGCTTATATAAATTCATAATTATAATACTATTCTAGGTCTTGGATTTTTTTTTTTTGCTTGTTTTCCTGGGACTATTAACTACACATCAATAACTTGATAGGAATGGTTGGCATCCTCAGGATGGAAAACTCAGTTGTTTGGTACCTGTACCAAAAATAAAGTCCTTGCAAGAATGTCATGCATTCTTAAAACATAAACTAATAACAACAGTAACAACAATAATAGCAAGGGAAAAGAGGTATCCCAACATAAGCTAGGTATATGCTTCACTTTACAGCATTGATTGCTCCTCCTTGCCCTTGTCTTTTTGGAACTACTGCTCAAGAAGGAGAACACTTGAAGCACAAATGTATTTGCAGACTATGAAAAGAGCTAAACAAAAACTAACGTTAAGCAAAAGCTATCATACCAATAAGCAAAAATAGGAAGAGGGAGAGGTAAGGCTTTAGTCTTTGCTGGTTTTCATCTCCTCTTCTTCCACTTTCCCAAATCCACTGCCAACAAATTACTGCACTGGACTGATGTCAGGTAGGAATTATTTGTGCGAATTCCTTCCTTCTGAACATATCCATGAGTTCCTCTATAGTGAAACTCACTCTGTTAATTAGTACATTTTAACTAACTAGTCCGGTAGCTCACCAAATGCCTCTTAATGCTCATAGGACCAATTTTCAGAATAAGGTAGTCATAGCATCAATAAAATAAGTAAAAACTTGGCACAATAACCAGATAGAGTTTTAAATGTTCAATAAACACTCCAATTACATACAAAATCATGTTTGATGCTGTGTTAGTTGAAAGATACTTTCAAACACTTTTTTTTTTCCTAGTGTAGACAAGGCTTGTCATGCCTCACTGTTGAGAGAATGTCAACTTTCTAAATGTGATCAACTAAGCAGGAATCTCAACCACTTGGCTGTTGTTCCTGTTCTAATGAAGAGAGATTGGTATCTAAAAAATCCTGTGGGGATAATATAAATCTGATGACAGGGAGAGCCCAGATAAGAATTCTGACTTGGCAACAAGCTGAACATAGTTAAAATGCATGCTTTCAAATCCCTCCCACTGCCGCCACCACCACAATAACATCTCTTATCAAAATCTGAGCAGTTTTAGTAGACAGGTTCTCCACAAATGCTACTCCAGTTCCAAACTGAAACATACACTTGTATAAATTAAAACAATGCAATAAGCCATGCATTTCAGTGGGTTGGCTGTTTTCTGTTCACAAGAGACAAAGGCATTGCAGTGCACGGGAAGTATGGAGGGAATCTCTCTCATGTCTTCACACAACAGACCAACACAATTTCAATTTTAGTCCCCAAGTTAAATGTTTCCTACATGCTCCCCAACAAAAACACATGAAGGGAAAGCAGGACAGGATGAAGAGACGGCATGTATCCCACGCAGGCACCAGCTAATAGTGCTGGTGTTCACAAAGAGTAAATATGCTGTAGCCCTGAAAAGGCTTATCAGAGTTACAGCATCAGCAAGTATCAGCGTATTTCTCAAAGTAGGGTCATGGCAAATGGCATGAATCATCCCCAGAGCAGCGGTTCTAGGACATAGTTTTACACGTACAAGGACTCTTGCATGTACCTTGCAGTTAAGAAGAAACAGTGAATTCTCCTTCAAAGACAGGATTTTGGACCACAAACCAATCTGATGTGTTACTTCCACCAACTAAGTGTAGCTATTTGTGTAGCTATTTGTATTGCCTAAGTACAAAGCACAGAACTAACTTACTCAGCACCACACAGGAGACTTTGCAGACGAAGGGTCAGTAACCTGCTTGTCATTTTACACATTATCCTGCTAACTCAGAGATCTAAAAGTGAAACTGAGCAGGCAGGGATGCTCTCAGAATTTTCCTTTATTTTTTCTTCCTCTCCCATACATTCAGCCTTTTCCTCTCCAAGATACTTAATATTCATAAAATTATTAAACATATATCATCCAAATAAAATAAAAAAACTATGGATACATTAGAAATATATTATTTTGCTCAACAAGCAATTTCTTCAATTTTGTGGCATGGTTTCATGCCCATCATAATCATTTAATCACCTTGTAAACACAAGTTAAGTTTAGTAAGAAAAAACATTTTTCCAATACAGTAGTTTGTGTCTTAAAGCAAAATGTGAGAGAAATTCCCAGCCTACAAAACATAGGTAAATAAAACAAAATCATAGGCTGGTTTCACAAAAACTGACATAATGGCAAGTGGCCTATGACATTATCATTAGGACATTGTTGTTTAAATACCCAAGCATGACCCAACCCCTTTTCAGGCTAGTAGTTACTAGTTTCTATGCTGGAACAAAGAAAGTAAAAAACAACCCCTACTTTGAAGAGCATGGCATTTTAGAAAGGTAAAAAGTGGAAGAGCAAGAGGAGATCAGCTGTTCCCAAATCTAGAGGCAAATTGCACCAGGCCAGACAGACAAACGGAGCAGAGAGGAAAGCAAGCAACCACCTACCCCTTCCAACAGAAGAAATGCAGGAAGAAATACAGCAATGGGCCAGGGTCTCCCAGCTTAGAGCACTATCACACATGATTAGCAGATGTCTTTTGGTCTTTTCTGGAGGGAGATGGAAAAGTTCACTGAAAACACCTACGCAGGGACAGTGAGAGCATTGCACTGTTGAAGAGTTGGATAAAGAGATGCAGACACCTACCAAGACGACCTTCAGGAACACCTTCAGGAATGGTGTTATGCCCAAGAAAGAAGCCCCAATGCTATGGTAGCAGGTCAATGAGCAGATGGAGAGGGAAACAATCCTGTGTTGGGTTCTCTTGATGCTAACACATGGGAACAGAGAAGCCAACAAAAGGGAAGAAGTGGTGTGTGGTGGCAAGTGATTTGATCAGGCACAAAGAAAATCGAGACAGGCTTTATTAGTGGAGCCCATAGCTCATACCATACATCAACTTAGAAGTAACTTATGGAAAATAAACATGGATAGAAAGGAAGAGAGAAAAGGGGAAACCTCTCCCCAGTGGGGAGAAGGCAGGGGGGTGGGGTGGGGGGGAGATTGATGAAGGTCCTCAGATGAGCATCCTCTCCAGTGCAGCAGGTGGTCCTCCTCCAAACACTTTTCTCACAGTAACAACATAGTTTTGTCAGGACCCACCCAAACTCCCTACTGGTTGTTCCTGCTTATGATGCTACTAATACTGATTGACACACAGTTGATCAGGTGCTGRTATTGCATGCTGATTGGTTGAGCTTGGCACAGACATATTATTGGGCAATATTTATTGGATATATAAATACCAATCATCTACTATGTTATACATTAGGGTCTAAAGTTATAAACTGAAAACTACAAAGGGAAGAGTGAAGCCATCTCAGCAAGGATTTGGAGACTAAAAGCTACAAGGTGGAGAGACAGAGGGAGAAAAGAGTGACTTAAACATCAGCAGCAATCACTTTCCACAAGAAACCAGCAGAAAAAACACAACAGTGTTTCAGAACCTGCTAGTGCAAAGCCATAAGGATAAAAACACTTGCCCCTCCATTAATACTGATGTTAAGGCACCTAAGGCACTGAGCCACACAAGCAGTCACAGACCTGTGACTTGAGAAAGAGCTGCAAGGCCACTTGCCTGTTGGGCACAAAGTTGATGAACCACAGCAAGTGACTAGGTGGGATCTCTATGCTGCTCGAGAAACTGGTGACTGTGGTCTGTCTAGGTACTAACAACTTACAGAAGAAGAGGGGAGAGGTTCTGAAGGCAAAATTTAGGCTGTTAGGTAGGAATATTGTTCTCAGAAATTCTCCTGAACATATTATGGGCAACGATCACAGAGCCTCAGTATCCTCCAGGAGATGATAATATAGAGATAGCATTAGTCAAATAAAAAACAAGTGACAAATGTTCAAAACAGATGCAGGGGAGAGATCAACCAAAACAGTGGTATACACGTTTTGCATAAATGTTAGAAATCTAAGGAATAAGATGGAAAAACTAGTTGAGCCCTAAATGATGATATTGACCTACTATACCTATGAGAAATTTGGTGGAAGACAAGCTGTGGCCAATGAACTGTAAGGATACAAAGTATACGAGTATACATGTATGCCAGTACATACGCATATACAAGACAGTGTGCTGTGCTGGTGGAGGAATAGCACTCTATGTTGAAGTTTATTTTCAAATCAGATTGACAGGCTAATTACAGCAATGAGAAACACAAAATTCCTGTGGATCAAAATTCCAGGTTTACATAGGAAAAAATATGGCTCTGGGTCTTTAATAACAACTCTCTGACTAGGATGATGAAATTCACTGCAATATTCTGAAGGAGACCAAAGATACTACATGGTCAGAAAGTGCAGCAGTAGTGGCAGGCTTCAGCTACCCTCAGAAAGTTTGGGTAAGCATCACACTGAAGCTGGCATCAAGAAAAAACTTTTAAACACAAATCAAGATTTTCATGAAGCAACTCAACATGGGGCCCATGTGTGAAGAAGCAACTCTTGACTCGGTTCTGAGCAGTGTGCAGGACCTGGTACAAAAGAACTATTCTGCAACAGCAACCACATTTACTGCAACAGCACACACTGTACTTAGATACAGCATCACTGCAAGAGCAACTGAAGCCCCAGATACACTAGAGTGTGTTCAGCTTCAAACAGGGAACTTCAGTATGAGGAATTTTGAAAAAGGGAGCTAACTGAGGCAGCTAAGAGTTAAAATTTTGCAGGCAGCATTCAAGGATACCTAGCTAGAGACACAGGACAATGAACATCAGCTATCAAAAAAAGACACAAGTGAAAGGGCAAAAGTAAACCTGGCATGGATTAACAGCAGGACAGCAGAAGGTAATAAAAGGAAGAAAGCATCTTTCAGAAAACTGAAGCAGTGTCAAAATGAGGAAAACAGAATAGAGCAAAAGTCTGGCAGGCTAAATCTAAAAGCCTAATAAAGTAGACCAAAAAAAGCTTGAAAAACAATTTGCAAAAGCCATAAATACTACTAATAAAATCTTTTTCAAACACATTAGGACCAGGAAGCTTGGCAGTTTATAGAGCCAGTATATGATCAAAGGAGTGATTAAAATACAGATAGAAGAAGAAGACAAAGCCATAGCAGATTCCCCCCCCTCCCAAAGTTTATCATGGAAGAGCTCAAGGAAGTTCTCATGCCAGAATGTGGGCGGCCACTCATCAAAAATTCTGCTTTAAATCACAGTGCCCTTACAAGAAGTTATGGAATAGACATATAAAATGAAAAGAAACAAATTTTCAGGACAGTTATTTGTCCAAGAGATTTATAGGAACTCAGAGATAAAATAGCTGAATTATTAACTACTGTAAGACCTTTAACTTACAACTGCTTTCGTACCTAAGGACTAGAAGATGGCAAATGTAATACCTACTTTTAAAATGGGCTTGAGGAAGACCCAGAAATTATCAAAGCTGATGTCTTATCAAAAACTGTATAATAAGTAATAGAGCTAGTGAACATAAAGATGCAGTCCCTGTTCCTCACTGGGGACTTCAACCACCCTGATAGCTTCCTGAAGGGCAATTAGCTGGGTACAAGCAATCCAGGAGATTTCTGGGATTTGTTGATGACAATTCCTTGATGCAGACAAGCAATAAGCCAGCATGGGAAGATAGTCTGCTGGACATTGCCTGAGCATGCAGGAAGGGAGCTAGGAAAGCCAAAGCTCATCCAGATTTGACACTAGCAAGGAATGTGAACAGCACCAGAAAGACTTCTGTAAGTACACTGGCAGCAAAAAGAAGGCTAAGGAAAACATGGGCCCACTGCTCAAAGGCTAGGGGACCTAATGACATAGATAAGGCTGAGGTACTCAGTGCCTTCTTTGCCTCAGTTTTCACTGATGAAATCTGCCCACAGGTCTCCCAGGTCTCTGACCTTACTAGCAGAGTCTGTAGCAGTGAAGCATTACTAACTGTAGAGGAAGATAAGAGTTAAGGAGCACTTAAGCTAATTGAATGTATACATGGGATGCATCCAAGGGTGCTGAAGGAGCTGGCCAATGTCATTGCAAGGCCATTCTCTATCATCTTTGCAATGCCATGGCAACTCAAAGCTCCTGATGACCAGAAAAATGCTGTTTGTTACACCAATCTTCAAGAAGGCCAAGGAACACCTGGGGAACTATGGGCCCATCAGCCTCACTTCAGCCCCAAGGTTATGGATCAAATCCTCTTAGAAGCTACGTCCAGGCACATGGAAGACAAAAGGGTGATTGGGAACAGCCAACATGGATCTACCAAGGGCAAATCACGCCTTACCAACTTGCTTGCCTTCTTTAATGAGAAGGCTAGTTCTGCAGACAAGAGGAGAGCAGCAGATGTTGCTTGCCTTGACTTTAGCAAAGCCTTTGGCACTGTCTCCTGTAGCATCCTTGTAGCCATACTAGTGAGATAAGGACTGGATAATGAGTGAAAAACTGGCTGAACCTCAAAGCTTACAGGGTTGTGATTAGTGGCACAAAGTCCAACTGGCAACTAATTACTGGTCACTCAAGGATTGATATTTGGGCCAATACTCTTTAATATCTTTATTAACAAAGTAGAAGACAGAACAGAGTGTACTCTCAGCAAGTTTGTAGATGATATTAAACTTGGGGTGTTGGGGGGAATCAATATGCTGGAGAGCAGGGCTGTTATTCAGAGGGACCTCAACAAGAGAAATAGGAGAAATAGGCTGACAAGATCCTTATAAAGTTCAGCAAAGGAAGTCTTGCATTTGGGATAGAATAACCTCCTACAACAATCCAGGCTGCATGCTAACTGGCTAGAAAACAGCTTTTCAGAAACGACCTGGGAGTCCTAGCAGACAACAAGTTGAATAGGAATCAACAGTATGTCCTTTCAATGAAGGCGGCCAACCACAGACTAGGCTGTATTAGCAGAATTGAACACGTTCCTCACCAAAGGACCTTTAAGAACCTCTTCAAGAAATTATGAAACCAGAGCATAAGAGGGAAGGCTCTTCCATAGATAAAGAACAGGTTAAAAGGCAGGTGGAGTAAGTATATGGTCAGTTTTCAGAGAGGATGAAGCAGTTGAGTCCCACAGAAACCTATGGCAGAATACATAATGCTAAACATATCCTTAGGTGATGCAGAAAAGAGAATGAAAAGTGAGGTGACAATGTTTGCTAACGATACCAAGTTATTCAAGGTAGTAGAAGGATCACTGTATAGAATTCTAGGAAACCTTTTCACACCTGAATGGCTTTTTATCTATACTGAATTTCATTTGGAGTTCTAATAAATGTAGTGCTGCACATCAGAAAAAAGAACCTTAAATAAATGACATTACTTAGTTTCATGTATTGAGTGATGGGCTCTGAGCTGAACATTACTATTCAGGAATAAGATCTTGAGTTACAATAATAAAAAAGGGAATTAATTATGAGAAATATGGAAAATTAGAAAGCATCACTGTACCACTGAAAAAATCCATTTACCCTCTTGTTTTGAATAGCATGTATAGTTTTGATCCAACCCCCAAATTCAAATTTGAAAATAGAACCAGGAATGGTGCAGGGAAAGGTGACAAAAGCTCCATCTTTTTGTATTTTCTCTACAAGGTAGGATTAAATGGACAGATTTCTCAGCCTAGAAAGAGGCAACTGAGGAGAGAGATTATAGTTATAAAATCATGAAAAAGGTGCACAGGGAATATTGTTCACTGTTTTTGAACAGTAAGTTCAAAGCGTATTCATTGCTCTTTGAATACTAAAGAATATTTAATGATACAAAAAAACAGACATTCACATGATGAGCTACAGAAATCTTTTCCACAGGACAACAAAGATATAAAAAGTGTATATGAGCTGAACATCGCAGGATGAAGCCTACCTGAAAGTATCGCTCAGCTGAGATCTTGACTAAATCTGCCCTGTTCTTATTAGATGATTTTATTATGTGCTTTGAAATCAAGCCAAACACAGATAATTGTTATGGGGGAGGCCTACTTGGGAAAGAAACAAAGCAGCACAGATGAACTCCTAACAACCCTTATATCTTTAACACACACTTGGGGCAGGAGACAAGGTGAAAGGTAACAACACTTACTTGGCTTTAGATATCGAAAAAGTCGAAGAGATTGGCCCAGGGTGACACGACCAATGAGACCACTGGCACTTTATGCTGACCATCTAAGTTAAAAAGCAATAAATTGTGCAAACAGTCGCTCCTCAGTGGGAACCCATCCACACACATCCAATACATGAAGAAGGCTGAGTCTGAGGTGGAACCGCTACAACGTAGAAGCCAGGCCACCCTGGCCAGACTCCCTCACTTTGGCTAAAAGAGCTCACTAAGACTGAACAGAATTCACTGTTATTTTAGTCACTGTAAGATTCAGTTTCTCATCTACCCTCAAAAAAATTATCTGGTTGTGGTCTTCACCTAGGTTAGGATATTACTGTCTCCTTCTTTAGACTATTTGTCTCTGACTTCCAACACTCTCCTCCCTACCATGAAGGTCCTGTGACCATGATGTCTGAGTTATTTTAAACTGAACCCCATGTTGCTCAGAAAGCTTCTTTTCTGAACACAGCATATAACCCCAAGTGTTTGCCCATGACAAAAACAGGTGATAAAGAGAACAAGCAAGAAGGAAAAAAATAGCGCCACCATATTAAAAATAAAGGGACTGCTTATTCAAGATCTGTGTGGGATATTTTCCAATCAGGCAAAGAACTATTTATCCTTTTTAAGGCTAAGCCCAGAAACCCTACTGAAAATATTGAAGATCCTCTAAAAAAAACACCAGTGGGAGACTAGACACTGCTCAAAGTCAGCAGAAACTAACAGGCAGGAGTGGAGACGTACAGATTAAGAGAACACACTGGAAGGCAGATAATCTGATCCTCCCAACCGGAACTGGAAAATAGCTAGACAAAAGGGAAGACACAAACAGTTACAGAGAAAGACTGAGGTCATGATTAGAACTTAAACATAAATAAATGCCTTTTTATTGTTTTTAGCCTCACCTTTGCTTTGTATGTTTATTAACAGTCTGCTTATAATGCTGGTTAGAACAAGTTTACTGTTTTGTTGGGGTTTTTTAAACACCAATAGGTCTTCCGATTTTTCTTCTTACATCAACAACATTACCCCAAATCATATTATTTAATGATGTCAATGTAAAATGAAGCGATTAAAATGAAACAAAATTGGATGATTACTTGCCCAAATAAGTATCAAAGAAAACAACACATAGCTTTGGCTTTCAATTTAAACACCACAGTTGGAAAAACTGCAATTGAGTTTTGCCCACATGAATAGGCACAAATGAAAAAAGCCTATCTCAGTCTGCTGATCAGTAGCTCTACACATGTGATACAGTGATGCATTATGCAAATACTCTGCTCGAGTCTTGCACGATTGCTGGCTCTTACTGCAATAGTTGCAGACTTCCACCTGAGATGCTCAAGCAACAGCCCCAATTTTGAAATATAGGCAAGTTACTCAGATTTAGTTTAGTCACAAACTATTTAACATGGCATCTCAGTTTTGAGTATTCTTTTCTGTTTAGTTATGGTTTTTTTGATGAAGGATTTTGGCATCAAGATCCTTGTTTAAGCCAAATTATCATTTTCTTTCCATCTGAGATGTCATGATGCTGAAGGCAGGATGCATATTTAAGAAGAGAAACACCCTGTTCTGTCCTAGCCAGTGTTTCTCACAGGGATTGTACTGGACTGAGTTGATTAATAGACAAAAGTCTGCCAGCCAGGTCCTTGCAATAAAAGTAGAGTAGGGCTAAGCAGAGGCCAGGGGCAGTCAGTATTCCCCTCAGCTGCTTACACACAGGACAGAGACCCACACGGCTTCAAGTTCAGCCAATATAAAGGACAGAGGAGCTTTCCAAGGATGAGCTGCAACTGTTTTTATGATAAAACTATCTTCCTGGGTGGCTATCCAGCCTCTGCTAGCCATTTAATGTCAGACTGGACCATGGTGTAAATGCAAACAAAAGACAGCACCGTACCTTACAGTTTGTGTATGCAAATACAACTTGAAAAACCCTGGAAAACAACATGGAAACACTCTAGAGGGGGAATACTTTCAGTCACTGTTTCTCAGTTGCATATTTATAAAACATCTTAGCATCAATGTATTTTGCATTAGTAAAAAGAAAGGAACTCGCTACTTGGGTGTAAATATTTTGGGAATCTCCACATTCATGCAGATTATGCAGATTATTCTATTCAGAATGGAACTCACATGATGAAAGGTGCCATGGAAGAGCAAACATTACTTAGCTTAACAGTGAAATTTGGAACACTTCTGTTAAGGACTCTCCATTACTCCAGCGTCAGTACCAATACCTCTGTGCAAMCCTGCCCAACATCCTTCAGAAACTAGATTTCATATCAAACTTGAGAGGTTTTTCCTCCACTCTTTTTAGGAGCTCTATGTGGAGTTGGTTTTGCTTTCTGATTATTTTTATTCCCTTCTCCCTTTCCTATGTTCTTGGAACAGCATGATACTTCAAAGTAATTAAATCCTGAAACTTCCAGCAGTAGCTGACCAACTTCACTTTGAAGGAGGACAATGAGAAAGCAGACAGGTTTTCAACAGAAATGACTTTGAAAAGGAAATAGCTATTTTCATAGGACTTTTTAGTCCAGCTGTATTCAAAGATATGGATTGTGTAAAACACCAGGAAATAAAAACCTTCAAGGACAAAGATTTAAGAGGAAAAGTGATAACATGGGTTTGGAACCTTAAAAATAAAGAAAAATCGATGCTATTTACTCCCCCTCAAACTCTAAACTGTTCAAGCCTTAGGCTATTTCAGGCTGTGCTGCAATCTCTAGTAGCAACACTTGGAAAGAGCAGCTGAATGGCAGGGCCATTTCTGCCATACTACCACCTTCCCAGTTGACCACCCATCTCTACTAATTCAGCTCACAAATTCAGATTTTTTCCTTTCAAATTTCAATTTAAAAAAAGTGCTCTTAAGAGATTTTGGGTAAAAACAAAATTTTTTAACCTATTTAACAGCATGTACATTCACAAACATCATGTTTTTACCTGTTCTGGCACCCACATATAAATCACAGTTCTCTCTCTTTCCCTTTTTTAATGAATAGATATGAACAAACAAAAAAGTATCAGTCAAAACAAATAAAATCAGTATTTCACAGGGGTTTTTTTTAGAAGATGAATCACAGAATGGTTGAGGTTGGAATGGGCCTCTGGAGATCATCTAAGTCCAACCCCCCTGCTCAAGGAGGGTCACCTACAGCTTGTTGCACAGGATCACATCCAGGCAGGTTTTGAATATCTCCAGAGAAGGAGACTCCACAACCTCTCTGGGCAACCTGTTCCAGTGCTCTGTCACCCTCACAGTGAAGAAGTTTTTCCTCATATTCAGATGGAACTTCCTGTGTTTCAGTTTGTGCCTGTTGCCTCTTGTCCTGTCACTGGGCACCACTGAAAAGAGTCTTGACACCCTCCCTTTAGATATTTGTATACATTGATAAGATCTCCTCTCAGTCTTCTCCAGGCTAAACAGGCCCAGCTGTCTCTGCCTTTCCTCACAGGAAAGATGCTCCAGTCCCCTAATCATCTTCTTAGCCATCTCTGCTGGACTCTCTCCAGTAGTGCCACATCCCTCTTGTACTGGGGAGCCCAGAACTGGAATACACAGTACTCCAGATGGGGCCTCASCAGGGCTGAGTAGAGGGGGAGAATCACCTCCCTCGACCTGCTGGCAACACTCTTCCTGATGCACCCCAGCATACCATTGGCCTTCTTGGCCACAAGGGCACATTGCTGCCTCATGTTTAACTTGGTGTCCACCAGCACTCCCAGGTCCTTCTCTGCAGGGCTGCTTTCCAGCAGGTCAGCCCCCAACCTGTACTGGTGCCTGGGGTTATTCCTCCCCAGGTGCAGGACCCTGCACTTGCCTTTGTTGAACTTCAGGAGGTTCCTCTCCGCCCASCTCTCCAGCCTGTCCAGGTCTCTCTGAATGGCAGCACAGCCCTCTGGCGTATCAGCCACTCCTCCCATTTTGGTATCCTCAGCAAACTTGCTGAGGGTGCACTCTGTCCCTTCATCCAGGTCATTAATGAGTTAATGTCTAGTAATAAAGCTGGTGATTTGAAAAGTGGATTCCCCTTTGTATTTGCTGTTCTGCCCTGGAACGACAGAGATGCGGTTCCATRACCTTTCAGCCAACCCAGGTGAGCACTGCCAGCATTTCCCTTCACCCCAAACCGATCTCACTCCCGCCTCTTCCTCTGTGCCACCACACTCATACGATCCCGCAGTGAGCTAGTTAAGCCAAATAAAACGGCCTAAAAACATTCACTTTTTCTTACAGACCAGAGAAGTGACAGTGCTGAGCAGAAGGGGAAGGAAACGCTCAGCCACAGACAGAGGAAGAGAGGAAGGGTAGGAACAGTGATATCCCTGATTAAATCAGTTCAAACACAACCCGAGTAACTCATTCACTTGAGGAGCTGTCAAACTGATACTGTAGTCATTCTCATCATCCCCTGAGGAATTTCATTTATTTATTCTTTTGAAATCATTTAGTGGTCCTTCAACAAAAATTATTAGACTATTAATTCCTAATTTTAGGAAAACATGAAGCTCAGACATTCAAAATTAGGAAACCACTGCTGGGGTAGATGCAGCCTCAATTTGCAGGTGAGAGGGATGGAGACGACAGAAAGCCACTTCAGCACATCCTCTCCTTCTGTCACTCTCCACAGCAAATCTACCCCTGAACAGTAAGACTCCATATTTAAGTCTGCTGAAAACAACAACAACACATCATTCCTAGCATCTCATCCTGCATGTAACAGGGAAGAACTGAGCACATAGCATTTTGAGTGCTACTTCTTCAGTGTCTAACTACAGCACTTACAAATCTGGAATTACCAATGATATAAGGCAAAGACTGCAAAAACAAGTCTGTTTTTTGTTTGTCCCCCTGGCAGCAGAGCAGTCAGAGCTCTTGATGCAGCAGATCTGAAGCCACCTTTGGTATAAAGGCCCAAAGTCATGGTGACGTGCTCAAACCTTCAGTATATTATAAAAGACTGAAGTTTCTGAAAATGATCAGTACCCTTCTATGCCCTCAAGTTAACCATTCATATATTGCAAATTATTTTAATGAGCAATGGAAAGAAGAGAAGGCAGTGACAGGTGGCAAACTCCTACAAGGCTATCCAGCTGTGGAATAAAAAGTTTAATGTTTGAGCATCGTCACCACCATTCTTCTAATCTTTTCCGTTCATGCTGTCAGTGTATTATAGTTTTCAAACAGGAGAACACAGAATTTGTCTCTGCACTTTAACTAGCTTTCAGAGAGCCATAAATTCCCCATTTTTTGAACTTAAAAAGGTATATGGGCCATAACATTTTGTGATTGAAACCTTAAGAGTTTAGACTTGGAAACCAAGCTTTTTGAACACTATATAGTAAAGAGCTTGTTACAAGAAATACAATYGATAATGGAACTTGATGGACTTGTGAGCCATGGTTTTATAAAATAAATGGTCTAGAGCCAGAGCATTAAAAAAGGCCTGTACTGGCAGAGCAGTAAGCATTCCAGAAATGGCAATCCAGATCTCTCATGCTCTATCTGGAGAAAGTAATAACTTGTTCTAAGTATAGCAACAGACACAGAATTTTGTATAGTAGACATTCAGGCTTGCCACTGACTTATGTAAGTAGGATGCTCCTGTACAAACACTGTTAAATGCCTTTTTTCCTGAGAGGTAATAGCTATCAATGGGGACACCTGAAAAGCTTCAGTTCATATACTCATTTATTCTCATGTCCTGCAAAATAGTGATAAAAACCTCCCGAAAGAAAAAAAAAAAAAAAAAGTCCTGCAAATTTCTTCTACTCATTAGGTAAGTATCAAAGCATGTCAAGACATAACTAGTTATGCCTATTAAAAGTAGCACCCCCCACCACCACTAATCTGTTCATCAAATCATGTGTATGTAGATCCCCATCTGTTCTCTAGAACTAATACGTTTTTATTCTTACCCAGACAGTCCTGTAGAATTGACAACACTATGAAAAAGCAACCTCAGCTCTGTTTTCTCTCTGCATCCCAGTAGGATTATTCATCAGATTCTAAATCAGTCTGTTCATTTTTAAAAGCTATTTGCAGGGTTCTTTATCACTAAGTATGCAATTCAGCCTGATGACAGCAACAGCAGCAGCACTTATAAGAGAAACCAAACATCTCCCCGTGGGGACCTTGCTTTCCACTGTCCAGAAGAATTAAACATTCTCTGTGGCCTTAGATACTCTATCAACCAAGCAGAAGACAAATACTAGAAAGTCAATCCACTTCTCTCAAATCTTGGTGCAGGAATCTGTAACAGTCTACTTAACTTCAAGACAGGAAAACACAGCATTTAGATCAGATATGCCACAAATGCGGACAACCACTACAGTGCTTCTAATGCTATTTATAGTATATTAGGAGGGTAGCAGAGCAGCATTATCCAAATTCACCTTTCCACCCATCCATTATTCAAAATGCAAAATACACACAATCTAAATGAGAGACCAGAAGAGTTAACAAACCTCAGATAAGCTACATGAATGTCAGCACCACACAGAAAGCTATCCAGGACTAACTGCACAGCAGCTTCTGGCCCCAGAAACATGTCACTGACACCTGAAAGGTACTGCCAGCTTCCCCTCCCTTACAGCCATAACCTTATAGCACACAAAACCATTAAATCTAGCCAGCACTTTTCCAACAGTGTCAAAGACACCTGGGGAAAGTGTTGATTGGCAAAAAATAAAACAAACAAACAAACACACACCTTTTCCAAAGTTTTGCTGAAATTTTACTAGAAAAGCTTCTTGGAGCCAGAATGAAATATCTGCAAAACAAGAAAAAAGCAAAGACTCTCCTCTGAGTCCTACTGTTTAGGAAACTCAATTAAGACATAGAAGAGACAGGCAGGTCCAAAGCCATGCTGTGAATCAGATGACAAATAAAGACATGAGCCAGAGCCCGTTACGTTCAAAGGCAGTATGCTGTTAGGCTATTAACTCTATTTTCACTTTCCAGCTCTCCTCTTTGAGAGGTTCCACTTCACACAGTTAAGTGTTTTTCCAAGGCTACAACAAACTACCTCAGAATGAGATAGAAAAGTAGTTAAATTCTTCTAGTATTCTAATCCACTATATATTTTCACCGGCTAGCTCCGTCCAGTTTCCTCTCAGGATTGTGGCCATTTCTGGGAATTAGACTGTGTTTGATATAGTCCAGTTTTCCAGTTTTTTTTTTCATTGTACTTTTTTTTTTTTTTTAAGTTGCATTTTGCTGTGGGGTTGTGGCAAGTGGGATGCATGAGCAGTCCACTTCAGTGGGCTTATTTCAGCCCCAAAATAGGTTTCACTTTAGATGGATTTGACACTTTAAATATGGAGCTTGATACCTGTCTGCTACAGGAAACTTTGCAGAAGAAGCGCAGGTAAGCTTAACAGCTGCAGTAAGGGAGTCTGCATGCCACATGAGAAAATTCACAGTGCTTTTTCTACAGTAGGAGCAGTTTGGGAGGCATTTGGTTCAGATGTTCTTTATTTCAGTTTTCCCTTTCCTACTTTTTGCACTAAAGGGATTTTTACTTAAAGTACTCCGTTTCACTTTCTACCAGACTTGCATCGCCTGAGAGGCTCGCTACAGGTAACAGAATGATTGCGTTGGGCTGTGATATCTCAGACGGGAAGCACAACATGCTGCTCTGACTACAGATTTAGGAGCTGTAAATAACCTTGGTGAGCCTCTGGGCTTTGCTCAGCTCTCTGCAGGCCCCGTCTTCGCCAGGAAACTTGAACGCCTACACTCAGGACCTGCACAGATGTTTACAGATGTCTGTGGAGTTGCACATCTGGAGAGCCTCAACCACCAGTTCCATAGGAATTTTGGCTGAAAATTATGCATATCAGCCTGGTAAACACAGCATTAGCCTTTCTCCTTCAGTCTGCTCATCACACACACCATCTCCATCCTGCTCTGGCACTTCGTGAAAGCCTTCTCTGCCATGATGGGGGTGGTCTTCTCTTGTGCCTTTTGCTGTTGGCTGACCTCCAGGGACATGCTGGTGTTGTCTCCGTTTTAAAACGGTCACTTTTAGTGCAATGTATTCAGCCAGACCACCTGTTCTTCCTGAAGAAACTACTGGTTTTAATCCTCTTTTCTTCTCAGATTTTATCTCCCAGAACTCCATTTCCTAGGTTAGGCTGATTAAAGCTCTTTCATCTGTTTCACTTGTTTGCTACATAAACCAGATTCAATCTGTGCTTTTTTTTGGGGGGGGGGGGSRGTGGGGGGGAGTTACCACCAGCTTCTTGGTGCTTTTCCCTCAGCTGGTTACTTGGAAGCAGCAGGGATTTTATATCTGTCTGGTTCTCCCATCAGGGGCTCCAGGAGTCTTCCTGTTGTGTTCGGCATTGCACATATAAATGCAGTAGTGGAAAAGTCCAATAAATACTACTGCTTCTTCACCACTAAAAGCAAGTAATACACTTCTATTTACTGCTTGGGGTAAATAAAGAACTATCCCTTTGTGATCTCTCTGACATGACCTGCAAGGGTCATGGCTGTGTTCTCAGGCTAAAAGATAGCCTTTTCTTTCCTGACACACAGGGGTAGTAGCAACAGCCCTCCCGTAGCACTGGACTGTCCGGGAGCTGCACGTGTCACATCAACCCTAAATTGCATTTACAGTGCCTCAGACTGATTGGTTTCATTCATAGTAATTCATTCTTTTCCTCCATTCTACCCTGTTTAGTTTTTCTTCTTTGCAGCTTGTAAGTCAAAGAGAAAATGCACTTTTTAGAAACCGGCTTTTCATCATGCTACATTTTATTTGATCAGGGATGTTAATGAAGTTTTGGCAAATTTGGTGATGACAATACAAATACTTGTTTAATGTCTGCTTGGGTAGATCTATCATTATCTTTTCCTTTATATGACAGCATGGTGGAATTCTGTATCATGACAGCAACTTTCCTCTCAGGCTAAAGAAGGACAAAAACAGACAAACAAAAAAAATCAAACGCCCTCTTTAAAGAAGGAGAACTGCACTATAAGGAAAAACATTGACTGAGGATGTGATACACACAGAACTGTGCGATATGATACACATTTTAAACACAGTTCACTCACTATGGAAGCATGCTGCATGTGGGCAACACGGACAAAATCCCTATCATCAAATTGCATACGGATGCCTAACTTAAAAAAGGGGGTGATGTTTATGCTTCTCTGTATCCTCAGTGTTCCTCATCAGCTACATTAGAAAGCCCAGAGTTCAGATGTCTGTGGATCCTATTCTTGGGTATCTAGCTATCCTCACGCACTGAGCAGAGAGTCGCAGTACCTAACCTAGGACTCCAAGCTCCATTCTGGGGCCAAAAACCTAAAAATACTTTGATGTGGCAGTTAGGTCTAGACACTGAGCAAGTATAGCTGCCAAATGCTCATTATATCAAACTGCCGTCTAAAGCCAATAATCTTAGCCATAAATCAAATATCTAATTGCAATTAAGAGAAATAACACAGCTCCTTATGATATTGGTATATTATTTAAAGCAAGCATGTTTTCCATTTGTTTGCCTTCAAATAAATCCGAAATAACAGATGAACCAATGATTTAATGTAGAAATCTCATACATGTCTAACACCAGATATTTCAAAGCACATCTAGTTTTCAATTTTAATAAAGAAAATGATTTCCATATTTGGACATGATTTATAACTCCCAGACTTGACAGCAGAAGCATCACACTGTGGTACCATCTGGCATGGGTAAAATAATAGATGCCAAAAGAGAAGAGAACTTCTACAAAAAAAGGGGAGGGAAAAGGCAGTAGAAAAACAAAGACAGGCAAAATAAAGGCAGAGTTTGTCCCAAAACATTGGACAAGCTTATCAGAATAAAACTCTAAACAACTTTACTTATCTATCCTTAATTCAGAACAGGACTAGCTAGTCCAATGACTAAACAGTGCCTCTCCAAAACGTTTAGGAGCAACAGTCCTCATCTGAAACCGGGCTCAGTAGCATTGGCCATGGCAGGTCATCCGCTGGAAGCAGCACAGACCTTCCTCTGTGCTCTGAACCACTTCTGAGAGCAGAACTGCTAGTCTGCTTGCCACCATTGTTCATGTTAAATGTTCCTCAGATCTTTCCCTCTCATTAGGTAATAGCAACATGTTTTCCATCCTCAATAAGGCAACTTTGTTTCCTTGAATAGTTCAGGATCCTGTTTCTCCCTAATCGCAGAAGGAAAGGAATCTGACCTTGAAAATTTTCTACCTCTTCCCTAAGGATCAAGGGAGCAGAACTTTCTGCCTTATGGAGACATAACTAATCCTTCCCATAATTCAGCAGCTGTGTGCAACCTTTTATAGTGTTGTGTCAAAGGCTCCTTCGAGCTCAATAGCTGAATGTGTATCTTAAATTTTTCTGCAAGGGGACATAAGGCTGTTCCACCATATTCTTTTATTTTCTCAGTTTTGATGTTTTTAATTTCATGGATCAACAAGCAATGGCGGGGGATGCTATGGACCATACATTGCCCATAAGCTAGGTAACAATAACCACTAACATAGAGGTGTAAGCTGAACACACCTCCTATACTTAAAATTACCCGAAAGCCTAGCAGAATTGTTGAATAGACATCTGCAGTACTTGTAACTGAATAGATCTGTCTTTAAGCCTACTCTTTGAATAAGCCTGGCATACAAACTCTGATTGCACTCAGATTAGTTTTTACAGGCAAGAACAAACAATGTGGTTCCATATTGAGGTTTGTAAGCAAAAGCTAATAATCACATTTGAAGATACAGTATTATAGATATAATATGGACATCTCTTTCAAAGCAAACTGTAGATCTCATATCTTTTCTAAGTTGCTCAGCACTGTAGCGTCTAGGTGCTAAAGAGCTGAAACACTCATCAGCAACTGTTTGCAGGAGACTCTTCACCTGGGCAAAATAAGGTAAAAAGGAAGAGAACCTGTTCTCAGTCTCCATATTGATATTTTCTGCTTTCGTTTTCCTTACAGTTCACTATCATTTCTGCACTTATGCATACTTCTCAAAGGAGAGCCCATGTCCCTGCAGAAGGATTGCCCAGTTGTCATGAAATACTGCTCCACCACAGAATCACCTGAAGTATGCCATGGTCTTACACATTCTAGACACTGGAAAGCAGCCACCTTATTTCCTTTGAAACAGATGCCACTTAGTGACTACTCTTGTGCAGTTGTATCAGTATTCTCATGTTTGTGAACACAAACATTAATGCAGCATTCTTCAGAAAAGACTTTTCTGCTATGAAGAGTAACCTCACAAATCATTACTTTTAGTGCATGTAACACAGTCTGGTTTACTACTGTACATACCAGAAAAAATTAGCAATATATCCACCAAAAAGAGCTAAATTACCGCTGTAAAATCCACATTTGCTTTTTACATGCATCTGCTATAAAATGTATGCGCATATCTTTTGATATCATCTCCGTTTCTCATGAGAACAAATGCATTCATGTTATGCATGCAGGCAATTCAGGCTTCCCCTTTATAGTAGAACCCCGCAAAATGTTTGAAATTTAAAGAAAAAAGAAGCTTTTCTGTAGTGGAAGTGAAAAATCCCACTACCTATCTTTTCTTTACTGTGAAGCTAGAAAAGAGAATTACTGCAAACAAATGAGAAATGCAGCCTAGCATGCAGAGGTATGAAAGAAAATATAAAAATAAATAAAAAGCTAAGCTCTTCTAGGATGTGTTCAGTCTCATTTGTTTAGAAATGCACCTGTCCTTATATTTCAGTGGTGGCACAAAACAATGACAGATACAGCAAATAAATGACACATGATGATGTCTCTGCCTTGCCTCCTTCTTCTGTTCTCTTCCTCCCTCCCCCAAAATCCTGATGCATACAGATAAGCCAAGGYAGCAGCAAAGCCCTGCCAGTTTGCCAGTATTCTTTGGTTTTACTTAGAGTCTTTCTAAATTTAATGAAAAATTTCAACTCTACTGAAGGGTAGGAAAACACAAATTCTGGAGACTGAAACCTTCCAATTATTTAGAAGCCAAGTGTAAAGGAATAACAAATGGGGTTGAGCAGAAGAGGAGCCATACATCCAACTAACCTTCTTATATGCACTCTGCATAGAGTACAGTTTTGTAATGGAAGTCTGCATATGAACTCAGATAATCACTGAAAAAACAAATATATAATATATATAAATACTCCCATGTGGGCTGAAAATCCCAAGGGTGGGAAGAATATTCACAATCAGGAGTGAATCCGAGCATGGTCAGATAAGGCCAATGATGATTTTAGAATAGTAGCAATCTTCCACATTACCATGTAGGTAAAGTCTATGAACATGAGCAGTTTCAATAACTTCATTTTTTCATCCAAAATGGAGCACTGTTGGCTAGCAATTGGTTTCCCCACAGACACACTAAAGAGTGAATTTTATGATTTCTCTGAGCCAGTATGTTTTACCTAGCTTGAAGAAACCCCTTCCAGCTACACGTAGAAGAGTTCATTTAGGTAAAGATTAGACATACATGAAATTAAGCACTGATGACCAAATTTATCCCTCTCTGGCTTCAATCAGGTTGTGAGTTTGGTCAAAAAGTACTGTTTCATGAGCAGAAAACACCATCACAAAAATAATAATATAAACACAGAAAGAGAACTGGAAAGGACCTCAAAGCAGTCGTCAAGTCCATCCCTATCTGCCACAGAGGACTAGCTCTAGCTACAAGGCAGCTTTTTAACTGTTATCTAAAATCCCAATTGCCTAATTTAATTATTTTTGGACTTACTGTATGGTAAAACCCAATGTTCTTTTTGTCATCAGAAAAGTGTCAGCAAGAGGAAGAAGTATTGTACAGAACTGGCATTACAACAGCACAAAAGGCAAGAGTTCAAGCACCTCCTGGGGTTTTGCTTGTCTCTTCAAGCCTAAGCAGAGGTTCTGTCTGCCATCATCCACATATCTGCCTGCTCTATCCCCTTTACTTCACATCGCAACTCACTCACCTCAGTTTCCTTCGGAAAACAGGTTTACAAGTGTTTCTTGCTTTTTCTGCTTCCAAGTTGTCCAGGAAGAGTTCACAGAAATCCTAACAGCATCAAAAGTAAAAACCACTTTTACAGGATGCTCCAGTGTTTTGACACAGGACAGATCTACCTCATGCAATGTCCTTCTGCTTATCCATTTTTCATCCAAGAAGGAGAAGGATCCAAGCAAAAAGGACTAAATGTTTTGGTGGCTGATGGCCCCTTGTGAGAAAGAAGGAAAGAAGTCTGTAAAAGGGAGGAATACCCTCTCTCCCCTCACCCTTATGCAGCTTCCAGCTACAGCAGGACCCAATCAGAGGTTTCTCTTATGGCTCCAAATAGAATTTTAAATCTCAGTCTACTTTAGATTTCATTGCTGTCAACCTAAGTTTGTCAAAAGTTAAGGATATCCTTAATTTCCTTATGCCTTCAAGTGTGGAATCAGATAAAGTTTTTCTTACATCAGGCTTTCTGCACAGTTAGCTTCACCCCAAGATAAAATGATGATTCATCAGGTTTCTCTCATGTATTTCACAGATCAGACAACTGTGACCACAACTAACRACTCCAAGTAACATACAAAGCAAAAAAACAAATGCATCAAAATACAGTGAATTACAGTTACAGAAACAGCATCAAGCTGCCATTTACTGGCTTCTACTTAGACGGCACTCAAAATTTAATAATTAAAGCTCAGTTTCCTTACCTTTAAACTCGTTATTGATTGTAACAGATTATTTTTTTGTTATTCAAGGCAAATTCATCCCAACATCAGCATAAATTAAAGATTTTATGATCTTTTTGATTCTACGTGATGACTTCTCACAAGCTTTTGTCCTGCTCATAACAAAGAGAACTTGCAGGTATTGTCCTGAAAATGAACTGAAAGGAGAGTTTGGGAGATTTAGGTCTCTGCTGGAATGCTCTTCTCTCTGGATTGGGTCAAATCACTACCTCAACCAAAAAAAACAAGCTGTGTTTATAAAAGCCTCTCAGAAAAGAAACAATATACCTTTATTTTATAAAAAAAAATTGTTATTTTCAAAAGGATTACAACCTCCGTAAATATTTGATCCCTTGATTCCAATCAAATATTGTTAAAAATTATATTCTGTGTTAAATTTTTTTAACGTACTAATTTATAAAACTGTTTCACGTTGCAGACACATTTATTTGTAAAAGGTCTCAGTTGTGAAATCAGTTTCCCTCTATTTTTAACCTAAGTACACACACAGGGATTATACTCAAAGTATATAACAGTTTAATTAACTTCTTATTAGGCTACCTTCAACCACTAACAACGCATAAAGATGAACTATCATATGTGACAGCTGTTTCAGATGTTCTTGAAACACGCAAACACCAGCAGGAATTTCCACTGGTAAAACTTACTGTCTAAAGCAGCTCTTCTTCCTGACAGCTCAGAGATCCAATCTTGCCTTTACTTCCCTGAATGCCCCACTTAACAGGTATTAAAAAAACATGTATCATCTCAAGACTCCAAAACTTCAAGTTTGATAAAAAACAAGAAAAAAGAACCTCCAACCTTCTTAGCCTGTGTAAAAAAATTAATTTGCCTCTTTTGCAGGAAACGGAGGGCTAAAATTGCCTTTAAGAAAAAAATTTTGAGGTACGTGTATTTGTAACCGAAAGATCTGCGGATTCAACATGAGAGTAAAATCTCAGGAGACTTATGTACGTACAAGAGAGGGTGGAATAGGTCCATATCCAGCCCCACTGGCATTTCAGACCAAGAATAGGCTCCACAGCTGGAAGATCCAGATGAGAAAGGCAAACTCAAATTGTCAAGGCATTGTTAAAGGCATGTGCATCCTTTCTTCATCTGTAAGAGAAATCTCTTTACAGGTGTATCAGCAGATTACTCAAGGATCAGGCAGGTAAACACAAACGGACCTTTGAATTCAGAAGCACTCTTTTCAAAGCATGTGAAAAAATTGTTGAAAATAAAGACACCCTTTACAGGCATCCTCTACCTAATGTCCAAGCCCCACTGTTAATCTTGTCATTGTCTAGATACCACCTTTCTTCAGAAAGATTTTTAAAAAATTCTACCCACTTAAAGACTACTACTTAGATTTTGCTTTTGTATTTTAAGGGACACATGAGAGATTTAGGAAATCTAGCTTTAGTCTTGGCCCATGTTTTTATGGATCATTCTACTCACTCAAGGTGAGTAACAACAGAACAAAACTCACAAAAGGAAACTACTTTCAAAGTCAAGGCTTCTATAATAAAAAGGAGTCTATAGGCCTACTGTTATTTAATGAGAGGTATAGAATATTTGTTCTTCGACAACTACAGCCCAGGGAGGGCTTCCTTCCTAATCCATAATCACCATACACTCATTGTAACAGTAGGCTTTGAACAAGTTGACTCATATGTTTCTCCGGCAAGAGATTAAAAGGCTTTGACTCTTTTTACTCTTCTTTATTCTCCTACACAAAGAAAATCACTGAGACATGTCAAATACTATCATATTAAACTTGCTTACTCAAACAAAAGGATTCTCCTATAAAGTACAGAGCCCAGAGCCATGACATGTCGGATGACAACTTTGACGTATCCACAATGGGCAAGGATGGCTCACTAAACAGTCCCAGTTCACGTTTAGATACACATCCTGTCTGACACAATCTAGTAACACCCTCGCCACCACTTTTACAAGGGATTTACATTCACTGAACTGATGGAAATGGCACCCTTTTCACAAATAAATATCTGTTCTGCACCACTTCTGCGAGAACATGTACTTCAAATGCTTGTACATTTGTTTTAGAAAGAAGGATTTATCTTGTGTTTCAAAAAATATTTTCCAGGTATATATTTGCAGAAGTAGGGCATATGCATATCTTAGACTTTATTTATTTATTTAAATAAAAAGCTGTCATTATTCTACTATTCCATTTTGGACAGCTTTACTATTACAAATTAAGACTTTATTTATAAAATGGCTCTTCTATCTTTTAAAAAGCATAAGGAAAATTGTAAACAAGATTCACAAAGGTGCTTTTGCTATAACTAAACGATTTTAGGATTACACAGTTTGTTATGTCTAACATGAAGCCTTTTATTTTCATAACAGCATCATGCGAGCAACCTGAGGACACATTCCAACAGATATTTAAGCAGTGCAGAAGGGGAATACTTGTTTATACAAAAGCAACAGAGGTGCATCCATTGTCAAGATCAAATTTTAGGCATTCCCATTCAGGAAATGTACTATAAGTAACCAAAATTAAATTGACGAATCAAGCTAATTCACAAACAATCAATGTAAACAAAATAAACAGTTATAAAAGTCTGATTGAAAATTCTGCTAAAGCAGGTTGCAAATTGTAACAGTCATCATTGCTTCCACGATGGCAGCATCTGCTGTGCATGATGGAGAGTCAGCACTTTTCCTCCGTCTTCAGACATGAAATAAAGATAGAGGTTGGACAATTTGCTAAAATAATTTAACAATAGGGCTATGGGTTGTATTGTTTCCAGTCCTTTTGTGTTCTTATTATTCTACACACAAAGCTTCTTACTGCTGGCACTTCAATGCATGCCTTTTCTTCCAGATGTGAAAATAGAGTTTATTAGCTTGCAAAACAGTTGCATGTTTTTACAAAAGTGGGTTCACGCAAAGTAATCGTAGTGAGCAACATAAGCAGAAAAATTAGACTGAATTTTTTATGTTGTTACCATGAACAACTGTGTGAAGAAAAAGAGTACTAGAAGAACAGTTCTTCTGTGAGGACAGAGAGCGCCAAAGTCTTCAGTCACTAAACAAACAAATGCTAACTAGCACCTATGATGTTAATGAGCTAAATAAATCACAGTATACTTTTTCTCCTGTGAAATTCTACCATTTTATTTTTCAAGTATTTCATATAATTTTTACTTTGCTTTTCATTTTTGCCCCCACTTCCCTCAACCATTGTAGAGTTTCAGGTCTGAAAGATTTACAGCTTCAAAATATTGTAATTTTTAAGCACTAAGTTGGTAAATTCTATATCCTCTAATCCTACAGTCATTTGCTTATGTAAATACTACATGTTTCATTTCTAAAATATTTTTTTCACCGTATGTGAATGAGATAAATTTAATGTGCCTTAAAGGTTCAAAAATTCAATTAAAAGAATTCCACTTTTATTATTCCTGAGGGAATCTTATAATATGTTAATGACCGGGACTGCAAAGTAGGATTATGAAGTGCAAATTAACCTGACCCAGCAAAAATTATCCGAAAGGCTTGTAAATCTTGGTGAACCGTTAGCTAAACACAGTCTTGGTTTTAGGTGGGTTTCAGGTTCATTGCTGGCAAGTTTTGAATTCTAAGTTTCCATAGGAATGGTTACCATTTCTTTAAGAAAGAAGATACGAATATGCTGTTTACCAAGTTTGAGAGTCCTAAACAACACACCTGACATCCCAAGTTACTAACAACAAAACACAGGCTTTAGTTATCTCACAGATGATTTGGAGCTGCCCTAACAGGCACATTTACCAGCCTGCAAAAACCCAAAGACAAACGTATCTTTTGGGGTGTCCTGGAGCACTCTAACAGAAGCAAAAAGAAAGAAATAGAGAGAGAAGAAAGAAAGAAAAGATCTGTGAAGGACAAATATGAAGGAGTAGTAATGGTAGGGTATAAAAATAAGGAAGAAAACTTGGAAACTTGGAGTAGGGGTAGCAAAAACACGTTGTTGGTGAGAGGAAAAAAAAGTCATACTTTGGTTTTGATTTAGAAATACAACCTCCCCAAAGGGCTTCTCCTAAGGAAAAGGGTTTGAAGATACAGTGACAAACCAGTGGTGTTTCAGTCTTGTAAGACAGAATAAGAAACAATACCAAGAGTTAACTTAAGACGACTGTCTGTTTAAAGGCTTCTTCTGCATGGAAGACTAAAACCTAGTGTAACATCAACATTACGATTTCTGTCTAATTTTATGGCTTTTGCTGATCAGATGAGGTTTTTGGTTTAAGTCAGAATAATTATAAACATCTGTAATCCACAGATTCCTCCCTCATTAGTGACCTCAACCTATTGACACTTACTCCACCAGAGGAAAGCTGGGAACTTCAATCTATGAATTGGCACAATAAACTCCAACGCAATATCACATACAACTGAATGCATCCTGTCAACAAGAATCTGCATGACCTAACCCAAATTATCTGCCAGAGTGTCAGATATGTCAGGATATGTCAGATAAGGTGAAAGTAGACAATCTGCATTCTGGATAAATAATATTGAAATAGTTCAGCCTTAAGTGCTAGCAACAAAATTGGCTATTTATCAAAACTGCCATTTTGGTAAATTATGAGCCAACTTCAGATCTTCTTTCTAGTAGTCTTGGAAGGTGAGGGAAGTCTGCAAGCCTAACTGAAGCATATATAAGTTGTAGGTGTTCTGCATATCACAAAGATAGCTTTACCTGAAAGTACTTTACTTTTCTATATTCAACTGTATAGGATTACTTTGCGGAATAACAGTCACAGCATTGAATTTAAAGCTAGTTTTAAACTGCAGGGGAAAAAAAAGATTATGAAAAATCATAAATTTCTATTTTATTGAGATTTTCTATTTCCCTAGCTTAAAAAATTAGCCAACTTAATTCAATTTAGTAAAGCAACTCTTAGAGCCAAAACCACAGAAATGTTGATACAGGTTAAAAATGATGCCAAGATGAAAAATAATGAAAAAGAAATCCAACAAAATCTAAGCAGGGAACAACATTCAGAAGATCAGAAGACTGGGGGAAGATGAGACTGTTGACAGATGACAAACTCAGTGTGGATGTCATATGAAGTTCAGGGTAAAATATATTGCTCTGGGGTTCTTCATTACCCTTTTTATGAAGCCTAAACACCACTAAAAAACTTCACATTTCACCTTCCAACCTCTAACAAGTTTAACCAAATTAGCTACCTTATATGCAACACTTATATAGTACGAACACAGGTATCAGAATCTATCTTTAYTGAAACTTGCTGTTTCATTTGTCTTATTTTCCTTTGGCGAGTGTGAATGATTTTTTATTTACAATTATTTAAAAAATACTTCTTTTCTCTAAAATAACACTACATTTCTGAAGACAGCTTTAACAAAGTGCACAATAATAAGTTAGACCATTCCTCTAAGAGGATATGACCCTCTTTCCCAGCCTTCATTTTGTAGAAATTCACTCCAGCAAAATCACAGCAAAAAGCAAGGTAACATCAGGTCTGCATGGTCTGGGACAAAGGCTAATGTGGAATTTAAATGGATAATATCAGTTATAGAATAAAGGGAAGCAAAGAGGACAAAAACAGATACACAGTTATCTGTAGTTATGAAGCTTATGAATATCTTGATTATCTGCTTTAAAACATCTGCTTAACCTACATCATGCACAGGAACTAAGAAAATTAATAGTAAACATACCTGTATTAGAGAGAGATCCTCAAGCTGCAACCTGAAGAGGTAGTTTCTGGGGTTAAAAAAAAGTAGATAAAAATAATTGTTACTAGTGTTTAAATAAAAATACAATTTATGAATATAAAAGGCAGAAGCAACAAAAATATTCCTGGGAGTCAGGACTTGAATTCTTTCAGAAACTGTCTCCAACACACAGCCCTTGGGCTAAGGCAATTTCCAAAACTTCTGATTTTCATCTTGAAGGACTCGATTCACATGATAAAAGTATATACTTCATACATGTACTTTTGAGTCATTCACTCCAGTCTTCCTTTAGAATCAACGGAGAGAAATACACACCGCATAGGCAGATTCATCTGGCTGACGTTAGATGTCTAAATGAGAACAAGATGACACCCAGACTAAAACTGGCTGCTTCTTTCCAAACTGATGGGAAGCTGGTGCAATTAGCTCAACCACAGATACATAAAGTTTGAAGCGATGGATCCCATTATAACGGAGGGACACTAAGTCCCTCTGCGCGGAGTCTGGGGAAATGACAGCTTACTAAATCTAGCAGGGGGAGTGCGCCTGACTGACAAGAAGCTTAAATAATTTTTCTTTAGCACGTACTGGTACAATATATGCGTGCTGCCACAATTCCTCCAAACCTACCGTGTTTATCTAGTTAACGTAGCTGTATTGTTATGTCTGTTCAGATAAATCAGTTTTGTTAGTAGTGCCCATGATATCAATTTACGATCCACATAAAAATGAATGAACAGTACACCAACTTTGAATTGATTGTATCAGTTCCTTATCTCTTTAGTGCAGATTCTCCTTTGTGGCAGGTCTGCAAATAGGGCTCTTACATGCTCCATTTCCCAATTCCTATTGCTCAGTGTTTTTTTCCTCCATCTTATCCTCTCCTCACACCTGTTTTTCTTCTCATTACTTATTACTTTTTCTTTATAGTTTTACATACATAAATTTCTTCAGTCCTCTCTTCCTTACCTTTGATCTTATTTAAAGCCATTCTGCCTTTTCTAACACCACTGCAGAGTTATTAAGTTTTATAAATGAAAAGACATTTTTGAAAGATGAAAATATAAACACAACTTCAATTTTAATTTATTCATAACAAATTTGTAAAACTATTAACAAGTTTCAAAAAATTCATTTTAACAAAGTAAACATTGTACATGAAGAAATGATGAAATTTAAACTTTAGATTTAAATATTTTCGATATTTGCAGATCATCTGCAATATTACATCCATGCGACTGTTAGAAGTATAATTCAAATTGAAATGAGGCCAGATTTTTGGAATTAATCATCCTATTTCTTTCCAAAGAGGCGTCAGGTGTCACTAATGGGCACAGATGGTCAGAACCTGTATTTTACATCTCTATTAAATATTTTAAATCAATGAGCCTTAAAAATATCAATCTGTGCCTGAACAATGAAAAATATTCTAACTTTGTCAAGCCACTTATTTCAGAAACACAGCCACTACCATGGCCAACTTTATTTATGGACTCTGAGGTGCAGGTATGTGTATTTATTTATTGACTCCGGTACATATATGATTTTTTTCTTTAATAATTTATTTACCAGAATCAGGTTGATCTTTCCTATGGATACCAGAGAGAGTTACTTATTCAAAGCATGAGAGAGACACTCAAGAGAGATTCTCAAGAATTCATGAGAAAACAAAAGGACGACAGAGCATTTGTTATTAGCACAAGGCAATCATCAAAGAGAAATCACTGAAGTGCTCACATATAAGTCATGGAGAGACAGGAAACGGGCAAACAAGGAAAATGAACATTGTAGGACAACGCTTACCTAGAGCTCCACCCATGTGCTAAGCGCAAGTTAACTTGAAAGACTTTCACTGAAAGTCAGAAAATGATGCATATACTCTTTCTAACATACTACATCCACGCTACCTCTGCAAGGACAAAAATACAATAATATTTGCAAAATTTGTCTTGCCCAGGCATATTCAGCAGGCAACATGAATATGAAGACACCTCCTCTTCTCATTACGTATACATTTCATCAGCCATCACTGATTGTGTTTCATTCACTCTAGATATGGAAGTTAAAGAAACTTGCAACTTCACTGCCATTGCAAATGTTTGTTTCCACTTACAGAAGCAGGACAACTATTTTCTTCCAGAGAAGCTGAACTGCCTCCCCAGCAGGTATAAATGGTTTTCTTAAACTCACTGGTATCAGACTCACAGGAGTGGCACGTAAATGCCACATCTCCCTCTACAAACAAAAGGAGTCTCTGTTGCAGAACGTATGTGTAGACTGTCTGATCTCACACTTTCAGTTCCCAGGTCAGGACTTCGCATGGTGTCATGTCCTTCCTTGTATGCACTTCATCTCAAGATCTCTACTGAAGATTTATCCCTAATGTGGCATTTTAAGGCAGAATGTCTCATTACCGATAAGGCCTTTTTATGGTGTTTCATTCTTACATCATTTCAGCCTAATTATTAAGAAGTAAGCTATTGTCTCAAACAGCAAAAATTCCAAATGAATAAATACATAAATTAAAATTGTGTCATCCTGAAGAAAAACAGAGCCTGCAAGTTTTTGATTCTACAAAGTAAGAATTACACCCTGTGTAGGAGAGCACAACACTTCTCCCCTGTGAAATATCCCCTAGAATTAGAAATTATCCCTGAAATTATAAATATTGACCCTATAAGTGTTAAGGAGACTATAAGTCTAGATACACGTCAATAAGCCAACAGCCAGAGCTAATTAGTATACATTTTTCAGTTTCCTGTGGCTGCCAATAACCAATTAAAATAGTGCATCTTCTTTCAGTTTCATAAAACTAGCAAGAAAAGAAAGAAGATGGAAGGAGAAGAAAAAAAAGGTTTAAGATATTATAAAAAGCATTAAAATGTTGCAACATAATGGCAAATTGTGCAACTGGACAGTATAGAAGCACTGTTATTACATGACCAAGGCTAGGGCAAGCTGCAAACTAGCACTCAGAAAGCAAGCCTATCTAAATGCATCCACTTCAGTAAAACTAGCAAGATTACATTTCGATCTATAAATATAATAATAGTTTCACTTTCTGAGAAATGCTTCTTTACCATGTGAGAACTCATTAGAAAAGGATACATATGAGAAAAATCTAGAAAGAAGCTAAGGGTGAGAGTAAAAAAAACACACTGAAAATACGATATCAATCAATTTGCCAGCCCAAAGAAAAAGTCAACGCCAATTTTAACCACATATGCAGAGTCATAACACCTCTCATGAGATAAGTGACAACACTTGTTTCAATAGACTATTGAGATTATGTCCTGGCATGGCCTTTCCTCTACATCTATTTTCCTTAGTTCTACTGCACTTAGGTTTTAAAATCAACAATGGATGTCAAATAAAAATTACCACGTACCTTTTCGAAGCATAGACATAGACTTCTTAGCATGTAGGCATGTCTCTTGTCCAAATACGGTGGTGATAAAAGCAAGATAAATACAACTTTGCATGCTGAAACTAAACTGATTCAACACTGGCTGTAATTGGTAAAATTGCTTCCATTTGGTGCTTAATGAATGAGGAAAGCAAATATGCTACATAAATCTGCATGCAGAAGGGCAATATAATGAGAAGAAAACACAACTAAGAGTATGAGATAAAGTATCCTGCATTCCTTCAAATAACTATAAGCAAAAAGTATAGTATAATACTAAAATAAGCATAAATAAGAATAAAATGTCTTGCTATCTTACGAGTTTTTTGAAAACTGAGTCTATAGCTCATTTTCCTAATCACTCTTTGTGTTTTAGGTCTCTGAGTCTGAACTGGATGCAGATACTGCTTCATGTATAGGGAAAGATGCAGATCCATAATTGAAACAGCAAGGTACAAAAAGTGGATGCAACAATAAGTACTGTTGCATTAAGCACAGCTTTGAATTAGAAGAACATAAAGGTGGAAAAGTTAGAGACTGAAAAATAAGAAAATGCCCATCACTTTAATTCAAGCTATTTCTATTTACGAATCCTAGTAAGTCTTTAATTGCATGATTCATGTAACTTCCACAGGACTCAAACTGTTCTTCTGAAATAAACCATTATAAAAGTTTGAAATGAGAAAGTTTGGAGAAAGTCCAGCAAAATAAACTAAATAACAGAGGCTGAAGAAAGGAACAAACCTTGAAAAGTTATTCAAATGTTTAACCTTCACCACGTGCCAAACAATAAAGGTTTGTACCAGCAAGTGTTCGGCTGTTACCTTTCAGAGGAATATCACCAGTGATGCGAGTCACTGTTATCACAGAAGGTCCTCTCATGTTAAGGATGATGCTAGTATTGTGGAAGTGAGCAGTTCAGTCACAGCAAGTATGATAAGAACTGGTTGGGTATATACAAAATATACACCTTTTATTGCAGGAGAGAGTTATACCATCAAACTGCCATAAAATAACCCTCTTCTGGTTGTCTGTCACTTTTAGATATGTAAAGATTTAATTAATTTTCTGGGCATGTTCCAATTAAATGAAGAAAAATCTTCTACACAAGTGGAGTGGTTTGCTTATATAGGGCAGAGGGCTTGGGGTGCAAAGAGAGAAAGGTTGAAACTAGACACATACAGATGACATCCTTATATATCATCAGACCAAGAATCTGCATCTTTCCCTATACATGAAGCAGGTCTGGATCCAGTTCAGACTCAGAGACCTAAAACACAAAGAGCAATTAGTGTACTAGACTCAGTTTTCAGAAAATTCATACGATAGCAAAAGGAAGTCCCCCATCACCTCCCCCACCTCTGGGGGGGGGAACTCCCACATGAACATGGGTTGTGGCAAACTCAGATATTCAAGGAGTGATAAAACTGACAGTGCCAAATCTATTGGGAAGACAACATTAAAAGATTGCTTCCTGTGCATTTCTCTCAGGAAACTGGATTTCACATAAAGGAAAACAAAATTAGTGAAATTTATTGGAAGGAAAAACAAATTAAGACCGAAAGTGAAAAGCACAAGCTATTTAAGAACCAATTTTTAAGGAAAAAGGTCATGATTCTGTAATCAAGAAAGGGAAAAACGTTGGGTAAAAGCTAACTCTAATTCTGCAATGTAGTAAAAGCAACAATCGAGCTAAATCAAAATTTATGATGTAGATTGATTTGGGTATATTAAGATACTACACAAAAATTATGCAAAAAAGCTAAGGACAATACATTGGAAATAAAAAAAACCCTAGGAAAGCGTTTTAGTTGAATTACTATGTGAAAATGGTCAAATTACAATAATGAAAACAGAATAGTCAATAAGTATTTTTAGTCTGCCCTTTGTAGGAAACAGAAGATTCATATCACATGAGAATAATGACCTACTATCTCATTGATAATCTATACGATGTGAAAATACCAAACAAAGACAAACATTTTCAGATGAGCAAGTCATGCTAATTCAACATAAAAGAAAATGGTGAAGTGATTTTTGGTCTTCTTATTGTTCTTTTTTAAAATAAACTGTTAAAATTACAAGAGTTCATGAAGAATGAAAGACTGCCAAAGCTTCATTAATGTTCAAAAGGAAAAAGAGAAAGACCCAAATGATCATAGGCTAACCACTGGACAATGAACTTGGCAAGGAGAATAAGAGAACTGCTGTTGGAATCTTTTAGGAAAGAAATACATTGTAAGAAATGAAATTAATCCAGTCAGCACAGGTTTTGCCAAATCTGATTTCCTTCTTTGACAGTTACTCATCAGGATTAGCAAGTCCTACAGCACTCACTGTTCTGTGGCTCCACAAACAGCCTTGGCAGTGACACAAGATCCTACACTGTACCACTCCTTCATGGATGACCAAGAATAGCTAGGCATCACTTCTAGACATCTCATGCCAGGGGCTTCTCCAGGAAAAGCAGAAAGATATTGGTGAGCTGTTCCTGCAGCCCCTCCTGAAGTCCCATCATGAAATATCATCTGAACAAGCTCCATTGTCTTCTCCTGTCAGCCCAGGCTTCTCACACAGAGCACCCATGTTCCCGCACTGGAGATGGTCCTGGGATATTTGTCACCTGCACACCTCTGCTGTCCCAAGAGTAAGGCTTTTCTGAATATTATGCCTTAGCCCAGAGAAGTTATTGAGCTTATTCAGCTACTGATTTGGTAAGCTGTTTATCAGATTCAACTGTATCACGGAATATCACCTCAAGTATAATTCAAAAAGTTATCCCTGTATATCACAGCTGTGGTTGACCACATCTTTAATACTCTATTTTATGTTGCAATGGAGCTTTTCGCTTTTGGCAGATATGGCATGCAGTGGACTACTAGTATACACCCACATTTATAGCCACGCAAATGCCACGTGGTCTTGTTACCATTTCAGTAATCAACACATTAATTTTCTGTTTCTTTTCAAGATCCTTTTTTAATTAAATTTAAATTTTGCTGTTATATCTCCCCCCCAAAACAATAATGGGAATAGACATTAAGAAGGTACAAATTGCCATAGTCTGCAGTCAAGACACGTACCTAGACTAGCACAAATGAAGTGTATACACATTAAGTCAAAGATTTAATTTAATTAAGACAGGAACCTTCACAATACCTTTCTTTTGATATGATTTCTGAAGATGGCTTGCACTGAAGTAACAGTGCACTCTCCCAAAACAGGGATGTCCCATTTACCCCTGCCATAATCCTTCTCCTCTGCCAGCCATGTACTCACTCCCATCACCCTGAGTCAGCTCTGAAGTTTCTCTGATTGTGCATCATGCTAGTTCCACTAATTAAAATATTAAAATAATATTAACCCAGCAAAAGAAAGTGAGCAATTCTGAGTTGACCAGGCTTACTTTGTGATCAGACTATTGCCAAAGCTGGTTCAAAGGAGGGGAAATTGCATAGTGGGGGAAGAAAAAAAAGCAGGAGAGGTACAAAGTGTTAGCATTTAAAAGTATTTAGGAACTTATTAGCAGGTAGGAAAGGGAGGCAGATGGAGGAGAAAAATACTCATATTTCAGGAGCAGTAAGCTGGTAATTTCTCTTAGATTTAACAAGAAACCATACCTTAGATGAGATCAAATCATTTAGTGGAAGGACAGACATCAATTACCCTGAACCAAGTATTAAATGAGTGATAAAACCCAGATGGACATTCAAAGTATATACCAACTAATTTGTGGTGCCTGTATATTCTCCCAATATGTAGCGCTCAGAGCACCTCATTAACAAGAAGTTCTCAGATTCTCCTGCTGAGAGCAGACAACTGCAAGAAGCAAACCTGTACAGCTATACATTCCTTTATTAAAGAGATCCTTAAACAACGGTTAATGAATCCTTCAATTTGTCTTTCCATTATTATGGCAAATAGTGGTAATGGTTCAAATAAACATTCCCAAACACACATCTAATTAAGTGAAAAGGCATACCACTGCAGTCCTTCATCAGGCAGATAAGGAGTGCCTCAGGCAATAAGCCACCTCAAGTTTAATTAACTTGCAGGAAAATTTACAAGAGAAAGACACTGTTATTAGGATGCTCTGTGTAAAAAATAATGTAAAATATGTCTAGATATATAATATTCAGTTAAAAAATGTTGAACCATAGATTTAAGACCCGTTTCTGATAAGAAACTATATATTTTGAAAGCAAAACTTGAATTTTAATAACTAAATTATCACAGTTTAAGAACAAACTCCAGCTAGACTCCTACCAGTTTATCGTTTCAAGCAGAAGAGGCTTGAGGGGAGGAGGGATACTTCATTATCCCTTTAAACACACAAGCTGCTTCTGACATAATGCTTCTGGCATAGTCTGAATAGAACCATTAAGAAAAAAAATTTAAAAATCACACACACACACACACACACACACACACACACACACACAAAAGAAAAGAAACAGAACGGATTAAAAGGAAAACCTAATTAATTATTTTGCACTTCAGCAACATTTCTGTCCTGACCTACTGGGTTTGAGATCTTCTAGCTGACACTTGTTTTACCCAGAATGACTGGAACACTTCCTGCACTTTTTGTTTGGATTATAAGAAATAGTTGATAATAATTTAGTGCACTGTCAGGGAATAAGAAGAAATGGCAACGCACGCTTTGCCAAGGCAATTGAGACACTGCTGCATCCTCCCCCTGAACTCATCTTTCCCCATAAACTGACTTCTCAGGGAGGAAAAAGAAGAAAATGCTGGAGGAGATATGGCAAAGCGCTCCACAGAGGAAAAAAAAGGTAAGGTTGCTCTTGGGCAAATCCATGAGTTTTTGTGCTTACAGGCATTTCACAATATAGTAATCATTACCATTTTTCATTAGATGCTAAGTCAGTGCACTAAAAACACACACAGAAATATTCCTCTGAGTATTTTCAGAATAAGACACACGAACAGCTTCTCACTTCCTTGAGCTTAACTGAGGAGCTAATGCCCTAAGAGTAATCCTTTACTGATGCCACTTAGTTATAAAAGTAAATTCTGTCTCGCCGTATGTTTTTTTGTTTTTTTGTTTTCCTAAGGAAAAGATTGAATTCCCTAAGAGGTTTCAGATGGCAAGAGAAATCATTCATTTTATCTGTCAGGTCATATGTGATGTTAAAATAAGGCTTAGGGCAAATTTTAAAGACGTGGGTTCATGGCAATAGCTATATTGCCTTATTTCAAAAATAAGTAAACTTCTTGTATGTACTAACTACTGTTTTACATCTATGTTGGATTCTCTGTCTACAGAGTCCCTCATGAATCTATTTTAATTTTTTTCATTTTACTTAAATGTATTATAATCTCATACAACTTACCACAGACCTATTATGAAAAATTTCTTTTTACATTAAATCTAAACCTAATTGATATAATACTGAAAAATTTGTGATATTCCTCAAATGCAAGTTTTAAAACCCAGCAACCATAATAAAAATCCTTCTTCCCCCCAATTCAGCTTCATAAACTGGATTGGAATCTTCACTTTTATTTGAAGAAATGGCCCAAAGTGCATAGACAAAATTGGGCAAGATAAATTTCTCCCTCTACCTTTCCCCTCATCTGTCTCCACGCCTTCCACTTTGCCCCCTTCCCTCCACTCACACTTCTCAAAGCTTTCCGAATGAACTTTTCTATGTAGGCCATTTGTGGAAAAATATCCCAAGAAATCAGTCACCTGCAGGTTGTTAGGGAGATCCAAGCTAACTCATCAGTCATTTTAGAAGATGCTCCTCTCCCTCTGAAGCCCTTACCAATAGTACATATATTTGGTTTTGCACAGCAGATTGACAGAAGACAAAAGGACACTGTTTTAAAACAAAGTATTACAACATTTGTGTCTCAGCTTCAATGAATGTTATTAAGCAACCTGTTGTGCTGGAAGACATTAACGATTGTCAAGCGAATCTTTAATCCAAGGACAAGTGGAAACTTGGTTAAGCCTGAAAGCTGTGCTACCTTTCCTTGTACAATTCAAGGGGAAGGTATAATTGAACATGTATTGTATAACAATAATCAGAAATGAAAGCAGAAAATCAGACTCTACTTAAAGGTATTGGAATTCATTGTAGGAAAAGCATGCGAGTGTGGCCTAAAAGACAAGACCCCGCCATAGCTGAGTTACAGGACTTGTGAAAAATTTGAAACAACAAAATTGGCTGCAGTTACTTGTTTCCATTGCATTCAGAGAAATGGGACTTTGTGCACACTCTAGCAATAAGCCAGGCTGAGCCACAGAAAAACTTCCCTAGGATCAGCAGTCTGTCCCCCAAAATGAGAGCGGTGGGGTGGGCAAGTGGGGCATAGGGTGTTCTAAATCTTAGGTAAAACCTCAGAACAAGAGAAACACTCATGCCAGCATGGACAAGATGAGTAAAGTGAAAATGTGTGCTAGTATTGGACCGCTAAAGGAAACATTCACAGAAGCCTACAGACTATATAAGAAAACAGAAATAACACTTGAAGATGTCAAATTAATCAACTCAAGACCTATAAGAGAGTTGAGCATTTCTCAAAACAAAGTAAACTATCAACTGGAGACATCCCCCAAGTACTGAAATACAACTCGTATTCAGTGGAGAAAAAAACAACAACACTGTATTTGTACAACTACTACAGAACACCCCCAGACACCCAGAAGACCAACTTTATTTCCAAAACTGGATAATCAAGACTATCTTAGCAATATAGGACCAAAAGGGACCTTTTTGGTTATTGCCTGCTATGGCAAGTAGTACAGCATAGTGTCCCTTTCAATATTTAGAGATCGCTTCCTCAAAAACAGTTTTGTTCGTGTTTTATTTGCACTGGGAAACAGTTCCAAAACTCATTGCTTCTTGAATAAATTACCTATGGCAAAAAAAAAAAAAAAAAGGTTTCAAGTTTTTTTGACAACCCTACTGTGTAGCTTACAGAGCTATTTCCTTCCCTAGAGGTAACCAGTGATGGATTTACAGGCGGTAACCGTACACATGCTCTGTTGTTGCTTTGCTATRCTAAAATTCCAACCTTATTCATTCCTGGTTGCCTAAATAGCCTTTCCTTTTCTAACTTCTTCCTCTAAGATGGATGAATTTGGGGAAAGAGTTCACTAAACTCCACTACTGTGAAAAAAATCTATTATAAGTTTAAGCTGAGTGAGGACACAGCTCCAAACTTGGCTAGTGAAAATCCTTGCTGCAGTTCAGGAGAACGCCACCCTTCTAAAGCAGAAGCTTAGAGATAGGACATCATGCCCCTCTTCTGTTTGGATGCTGGATGAGTAAACCATAATGGGAGTGCTCCTCTTTGCAAGGTAAATGGAGCCATACATTAATATGAGTTTATTTGTTGCTTTGCTGTGTGCCACATTACTACTGAATGATTGGGTAGAGAAGGGTAAAACATTTCAGAAGACTACAATTATTATTTTCACAGCAGAACAGAAACTTGTAGTTTTTCTTAGTAAAATCACTTTGGACATAGCTACTAGTTTTTCTGTACTGAAGTGTCAGCACAAGGACCCAAGAAGATAACGAAAACTTAATTTGTTGGAATAATCCGAGAGGAATAACTGCATATCAAAAGATATTTCACCAGTGAGCAAGAATTAACAAAGCCTCCTCACTATCTTTATGACAGAACGTTTGAGGATTAGCACAGAAGTGACTCCTTCTAATGGCTCTTCAGATGCATGAATTCTGGGAGGCAGCTGCACAAGAAATTTGAACTCAAATGTTATTCACAGGCACAAATACAGTAATGTTAGCACCCTGCTCAGATGGCCTTGGGTGAGGGATAACTACAAACACTGCTTTAAGGAAAAACGCAAGGAACTGATTGCTCAAGGGGAAAAAAAGAAAAAAGAATCATTCAGGAGTTTGTTGCCTCTCTTCTTAAAACTTGCAAAAATTCTATGTTCCTGACAACTGCGGAGCCAGTCAAGACTTTAGAAGACTGCAAACATCATGAGAATCATGCTGACAGCAAGTGGACTCGCTCTTCATGATAATGTGGACTACATGTAAAAGGTGCATGATCAAGATGATCAACATTTGCATTTTGGGACTACAGCACCCTGGCAACTGGTTGCTGGTCTTTTCTGTCTATGACTCCTTGACAAACAATATCTTTCACCATATTGCATGGCACAATGTTTAAAGAGGAGAAAAATGCTTAGTGAAAAGGATACAAATATCAATAACATGTACAATTGGAGAAACCTACTGGCATGTACAGCCATCCTAGAACGAGGTCTCCGGGGCTGCACTCTGGAGAGTGGGAGACAGAAATGACTGAACAAATAACAGCCAGCTTTACTGGACAGCTGATAACAAAGATTTCTGTTGTGTTTTTTAAAATGTTGAATATTTTTAATCATATAATTTTAGCCAAAAAGAGATATCAAACTCTGAAACACTAATATCCTGTAGAGAAACCAAATGAATCGCATTGATCTTACTGTGTTTGGCCTTTTGGCAAAGACAGAATTGGCAACTGGTATTTTTTGATAGTCACTGATTATTTGTCAAAATGGTCTGAAGCTTAACCCATTCAAATTCAAAGGACTTCATCAAAAGCACAGATTCTAGTGGGCATATTCTTCCCTGAAATTTGAGGTCCCAGGTAAACACTATGCAGGAAAAAAAGGAGAAAAAATTAATCTACTTTTTTTCAGAGGTTATTGAGATCTACATGGTGTGCACTGATCCAAAATACGATTCCTTGGGACTGAGGAGAGGCTCAGACTCCGACTTTAGCTGTCTGTCTTTATGGAATAGCACCAAACAGTTCAAGGTCTTATATCTCATTTTATTTGGTGGCTTACAGGAGAGCAAACCAACATGGGTAAACAGTATATCCCTGTTCCAGGGTACTAGACACACAAACATATTCACACACACACAGAGCTGCCAATGAAGTTGCTCATCTACAGGGGCAAAACTTTCTCGCAGTGCATTTTCTGACTCTGTATTTTGAACTTCATTTTCAGCTCAGAACCAAAGAAGGAAACAGAAGTTCACTCCAGTGTTAAATAAATATCAAGTGACTGGAAATTTGTAAATCAGAGAGAAAAAGACAGTCAAAATGCAGATTTCAATAATAAGTTCAGTTGGTTAAAATCTTTTGCCATCTAAAAGGTTTTACTATACTTTATATGCTAAGAGAAGGGAAAAAAAATCATGTTTAAGGCCTGACACAGCTTCACTCTTGACATCTAAGACAGTTTCACTACTGGTCACAGTTTGCAAAGTACTGTCTTACTGTATCAAAACCATGATTATTCACCACTGTCTAATTCTGAAGTCCTTAATAGATTGCAACCAGGATTACCCTGACTAATTATTAGGACCATCCAAACAAGAAGAGAGGTACTGAGTGGCCAAATTTGCGTCTGTTGAAAATTTTATGCTAGACTAACTTTTGCCACATTGTCATAAAGCATCTGCCTTGTTCTTCTGTACACAAAGTCTGAGAGCACTCCAGGACAGTCCTCTTAAAAATGGGAAGAGCAGTGTTGAGTTATTAGGCTCCTGGAAACCAGGCAGTCTGTCTTTTAACTTTGGTCAGGAATAAGAGAAACAAATGGACACAATACTCAGTTTAGTGGGTCTGGAAGGCTGGGGAGTCACACGAGAGCAAGTTGGTGATACAATTTGGCTCAATACTACTTGTCTACAAAGAACAAAATTCAATCTGATGTAGTGTGAAAAGGAAATGTTTTTCTCACCTTGCTCCAGCAATAAGCTCTTTTTGTCCTGGGTCAAATGTTAACTGTGAGAAGTCTACAGCATTTTCTGCTCTGAACACATGTAACCAAGGGACGATTTCTAAAAAAAAAAAGAAAAAGAAATATACTTGTTACTGTAAACGTCTACTGTAAATGTCATAGTTATAAGACATCAGGTAGCCAACACCACACTTGCAGATACTGTGGGGCTGTAAGTTTTCTCAGTGTGGTCCTCTCAGGGAACACAGGAGACTTTTACCACCGTATCACATAATCTGCACTATAATCTTATCAAACAAAGAACAGCCACCCAATAAATGATTGAATGAAGTATAAAAATTTTGTTCTTACTTATAAGCCAGATGTGTTTTTTTCCTTGGGTAAAGCAAACAACAGCAGAGTATAACCCTAATCCATTGGTAGATAACCAAATGAGGTCAGACTAACTTCCTGTGTATCAGAAGCAGCTGAGGATGTCTTTAAAAAAAAGAAAAATCTGACCAGAATTCTGTGGAAAATAATAAGAAAAACTAGCACGTTTGACTTTTAAAGTGGTTAAGACACAAGGAAGGAAAAAGGGAAGATGCCTGACACTCAGAAGAGAGCATTTTTTATCTGTCCTACTCAGACCAATGTAACATTATGAAAAACAGACAGCAGACAGGTGGGTAAGTTGCTGAAATTTAGCAGTGAATGTTATTTGTACTCAGAATATGAATCTATTTCTAGTTTCAAAGTTAAACACATATAAATAACTGCACCAACCCCTTAAACATTGCCATTATTATTAATTGTTTCTGCATCCATATCACTAGCTGGGTACCCAAAGTGTGGTTGTATTAGCACAAATGTTGTTCCGGGAGCACAGAGAGATTTTTTAGGCAGAGTACACAAAATTGCTGTTTATGAAGTATAATGATATTAATGGTTCTTAAAAAAAAATTGCAGTTGTACAAAAGCCTCATCCTCTAGAGTTTCTCTTCCAATTCTCAGGATATCAAAGCCTTTTTATTACTATTTTTAATGCAGCCACAAAACAGTATTCCAGAACATAAGCAGAAGGTTAAGTGGACAACGTATGTATGACACAATGGCACTGTGGAACTGCCTATTTAAAGACAACAGGTCTGAAACGGTCAAATAAAAGGATCAAAGGTGTGCACGTTGTGACGACCATTTGGTACACACTGTCAACACCAACCTCTCTGAGTGTGCCACGGCCATGTAATTTTTGATACTGAGATTGCCAGTTACAGCTCGGGTTGTTCAACAGGACCCATTGTAAGTTCTGGTTTTGGGCTCACTTGCATAATTTTCCTATTGCAAATGTCTGGATTGAAATAATCCATGTCTGGTGCTTGTTCCAGGGTGACTTGTTCTTAATTTAAGTATCTAAGTTTTAGCACAAATAGGTTATCCGTTTCCAAGGGGAGGGTCCAGCTGAAAAACATTATTTTGTGTTAGAACTGTATTCAGCTATTGCCGAGAACCGTTAAACGTGCTGTGCGGAAGCTGTAGCACCACACGCTTTGGGAGAACTGATGGATCCTTGCAGTGGAATCACGTGGGTGTCAGAAAAGCAACTTCTGCATTTTTAACGACAGCCTATATGAACATGGGCAATCGCAGGCCTGTAACGTCTGTCTGTATATGTTCAGTAGAGTTTGGTAGCTAAATTCACCATTGATTCCACTAGCCATAAATTCCCCAACATTTCTGGGGGAGGCAGGAAAAGGGCCATTAGGGCAAGGTACCACTCAGGCTGGAGAGCAAGAGGAACACGAGGACCTGCTGAGAAAACTCTCTGAAATCAGATCCCCTCTCCTTCTCCAAAATATAGATTATTTTATTCTTCCTTTGTTGTATTCAGTATTGGTCTTGCTCAAGATAAAGAGGGAATAGGGTCAGGGAGAGCAAAGGGCAGCAAAAGCAACTGTTATTCTTTGCCGCAAACACTCTGAAACAGCAAATCCTGTGTCTTACAGTGGCATTGCATGCCTCACAGGGGTAAGCCCGTATGGGAAAAAGTTATAACTTTTGTGACATTTCTGTAAGGGAAAACTTTTTCTAGAAAGCAAGAAAAAAGTACATCCAAACAAAACCCCACTAAATTGTAACAATAAAATCATATTGGGGAAATTCTGTTTCCAGTTACACTACTGAAAATTCAAGTAATTAAATTAACAGAATAATTTCAGATTTATTACTATCTAAACAGTAAAATATAGCTGAAGAGCCATATGTGAAACATGATCTTTCAGTTTTGATAAGAATTATCTCCTTAGAGTCAGAGATGAATAAGAAGCTATTAAAGGACTATCAAATATTTTCCTTTGATTTAAAAACTCAAGGTTACATAATGAGTAATAATAGTTTCACTTAATTAATGGTTTTCTGGCAGGTGCAACATGACATGCTTTATAAGGTAACACAGCTACAGATTTTATATACTACAACAGTTCCACAAATAAATGTGCAAGTTAATTTTGCTGCCTGCTGATATGCAGCCTAATTGTACTGCCTGCTGATCCCAGAAAAGCATATGACAAACTGCCGCAGTCCCTCCCCTTTCCAATTGCAGCTCTCCTGGTCCTGATGTCCCCCTCCCCTTTCTCTGCTCCCAGCTAGTGTAACACACTAAAATACTTAGCCCTTCCATTACCCTCTCTTCTTACTCCTGATAGTGAAAACATTTGCTCAGACACACCTTCATTCTGGTGGGTTTTTTGTTTTGTTTTGTTTTGTTTTCAAGATAAACATGCACATTTACTGTTTTGCAGACATCAGTCTCTGACTTTAAGCTGTCTGTGCAAAAGCGTATTGTTGCATATGTACAATCATGACAGCAACTGGACTCCAACATATGCTGGGCCCTTTCAATACAACCATAACACATATCTATCAATTATCAGTAAATAAAAAAAATCATTAATATACGACTGAAATCTGCAGGACTTACAACTTGAAAATACTCCTGAAATAAAATGCATGTTTTCTTATGGACTTAAAAGATACGGATATTGAAAGAGCTGGAAATTCTGAGAAAGCCGCGGTTCCCTTTTCATATGCTGTGAATCACAGTGCGTTTTCCTGGGTGTTTCAGGGTGTGGTTGTTTTTTTTGTTTGTTTGTTTGTTTGTTTTGAATAGCTTAGATTTAATGGGAAAGTTTGCCATGGCTCATAAACCTATGGCAAAGCAAACACACTGAAGGCCACTGCCCTTGTAATAAAGGTCAAGAGAGTCTCCTAAAGAACTTTATAGACAAACGAGGTTAATGATCAAAGCTGGGCAGGACAACATTAGATACTTGTCTGAATAATGAAAGTCCAGCAATTTGTCTCAATCTTACTTTACAATTAATGTCTACCCAACAGGCTGTGGCTTGTTCGGTTCACATTGTTCAGGGACTTGCCAAGGGCTGCTGACCTCTATATTTCTTTGTAAATGAAACAAAGCCATCTCTAAACTTAGTTTCATCATTCAGCCCTTCAAAGACAAGTAGAGCTACAGTAAACAGTAAAACAAATTGAGAAAACACCAGTAAGAATAGAATGGTATGTTTAGAACTGAATTCAGGAGTGATCTTACATGGTAAAGAACAAAGTTAAAAGACAGATATAGAGAACTCCCAGTTGCATTAAAAAATTAACATAGATATCAAAAGTTTCAGCAGTGTTTATGGTATAGATATAAGGCACCTCATGTCATGGTGTCCTTTTGTGCAAATAGTGATCACAAAGTTAAACACGGGCAGTGAAGTAACTGCTAGCAGAGAAATACTACTGTTTAAAACTACTAGATTTGCAATATTAGCAGAAGTCTCTGGGCGGCATTGGTACCACAAATTCACTAATCTGACCAGAGGAAAACTAAAGCATTCTACTGCATGCCAAAGGGATTTTATCTCAGGATGATACAATAATTCCAGTCTTGCTAAAGCTGTATAACAGTTTTAGTGTCACTTAGATCTTTTATTCCTGTGATACTCATGTTACTCAGGTATCATCTTCAAAGGCAACAAGAAGAGGCAGAAGTGTCTGCTGTGATCTGCCGCGCTGACCCCGTTACGTCACCCCTGGTGCCAGCCTTATTAACCCCAGAGATCTCTATTAAGTTGGCTGTCATGGCTGGCAAGAGAAGCTCCACCTGGTCACCCTTTCAGTGCGCTCTGTTCAGGGGTGTATTCGCAGCACTCCCCTCTCCAAGGACCCAGTGCAATGTACTTGTCAACTTTCTGCCATGACGTTTCTGTATGCCACCTTCCCTAACGATTTTTAAATGAGGGCTGAGAAGAACAAGATGTTCTGAATGATTTCTGTGCATCGCTGGTATCACTATGAGTGCGATTGTTAAGTTTTCCTTTTAAGCTTCCCATTATTACATAAATACTGCCATGAATAAGAAATTCACTCAAAATAACTTCATAAAAACAACCATTGCTCTGTGCTGAAAAAAAAAAGGAGAAAGGCAGGCATGTGAGAGCCTCTTTCATCTTTTGCAATCAACTTTTCTCTATATGCTTTCTTTCTTACATTTCCTTTCACCAGTCATCTTTTCCAGCTCTTGCAGAGCAAGTCATTGACTCACAGCAGGTGAAAGGAGAAAGGCATCACAGCTAGAAGGAAGAAAGGAAACATGAGCAAATACTATCCAAAAAGAAAGAGAATTCCTTCAAGAAAATTCAGCCAAAGAACAGCCATACTTTATCTAAAACCAATCGCATTTCACCCCTACTTATCCAAAAGGGGCTGAGGCTTAGTACATCAATGTTTTTCTAGGACTTATTCAAGGTACGTGTTGCTCAGCACTCATGTACAGTGACTTCATGTTTGAAATAATTTTGAGCTCTAAATAGGAAAAAAAGTAAATAATTGGAAGAAAATACTTATAACTCCATACATATAAGTGACAATATAACYTATCATATCCTGGTGTTTGTTTTGTCAAGTGAACTTCTAATAATGCAGCTGTGAACAAAATTGTACATAGGACATCTGGGTTTGTCTGTGTGTCACTGTAGCAGGGAAAAAAAAAACAGGTAAAACTGAACAAACCACCCAGCAGGCTGCTTCAGCTGTGGTGCCACGAAACTCCACCACAGCTAATTTGTTCTACTTCTGGTTCACAGTGTATAAACCCATGCAAATAGAAGTCACTCTTTACATAGTTTTAATTTCTTTGGACTAAACTCGTCCTCTACCTATACTAGCCTAACTGTGTTGCAAAACAGGCCAGAAAGGAGTTTCCTGTTGAGTGTATTTACCATGAAAACATTAAAAGTGCCTTCTCGTTTGAGATTAATAAAGACAAGCAAATTTTAAAAAACTCAATTTAAATGTAATAAACACAGCAAATATTTTTCCATTTCTCTTACACATAATATAGTACATATATACTCAACCAGGATGAATTGCAGGCCAGGAAGGCACACCTGGYTCCTCTTCTGTAAATTTTTAGTATAACAAAAGGACTCAAACTACTGCATTAATCAAAAGGACAAAAAAAAAAAAAGTAACTATCTAACATTTTAAAACTAACAGAAGGAGAGAGTAATGGAAAAAAAAAAAAAGTTTTCTGAATAATCTGGGTCCAAAGCCCCAGTGAAATTCGTGGTCCACCTGTTACTGAGATTGGAACAGGGTCAGCATGTCCACTGTTTTGTATATATGGTACAAACCTTCAGATGTCAGGGCTAAGGAGGATCAGATCATGCATGTAACACAAATCTAACAGGCTGTGCTAGCAGAAGGCTCTGATAGTCAAAACTGAGTACACCAGAAATAGAGTGGATGGAAGATATTCGGAGAAAAGTATAACCTCGACCACAGAAAAGTGACATCAGCTTATGAAGTTTCACGGTTCTCTGTAAAACAAAAGGATTAGGACAGATAAGTACATCCTCAGTACTGCATTTTAATGAAAAAGATGTTGCATGTAGCTCTCCCCATATAGAAGACATACTGGGGCTGCTTGCACCATTGACTTTAATAATACAGAATTAAGGGTATGTTTCCATTGTAACCAGGAAACAAAAGAACATGCATTTATAGTAGCTAATGCACAACATTTAATAAAGTTGAAGATTAAGAACATTTGTTATTAAAATTAARAATATTCTTTGATCTAGACAATACATTGAAAAAGTAGACATTCTGGTGATTAGCCAGTAAAGGAGAACTGTACAGTTTCTCAGATAGGGATCCAGGAAGAAACAACAAAACAAAACATCATTTTTTCCCTCCAAGGAAAAAATAAAACCGCTGCAAGACTACTGTTTATGCAAGGTTAGCTAATGCAATCCAGTCCTTCATAAAAAGAAACTACGGGAGTTACTGCTTTGCCCAGCAAGATTAAATCAGTAACCACAAACTAAAATATTCCTCTTATGTCTTACGATGCTACATTTGGAAACATGAAAACAAGTCAGATCTCCATCTGCAGATCAGAGCTCATCTTTGTTTATAGGGAGAAAAAAATAAATAAATATACAAAGACCAACTCCCAAACTCTGGCTTCCTTTCAAGATCCAGGAGTTTCCTGGAGATCTCTTCAGCTCGCAAATAAAGCAGCTGCCTTCCTTATACCATCCAACACAACCTAACCCATTCCTGAAGCCTGCCTTTCCTTACAAAGGCTCAAAAAGCAAATAAATAAACAGGCAGCTCTTGCCTTATCTAGAAGCTTTACCTGCTTCCGGAGCTCCTTGCCACTTTAAATCATCTGTAACAAAACAAATCCCAAGACTATAAACCTCTGTAAACTATAAACCAGTAAGTTCACCACTTGCTTATTGGGCTTTTGTTTATTAAACAACCATTAGAAGCTACAGAACAATTTCTGAGGTAATAAGGCAGGGTTATAAGTAGTTTGTTTATTATTAATGGAAAAAATAGAAGATAAAGCATACTTAAAGTATCTGTTTCTTCACTTTAAACAAGTTCTGTATCACAGAAGAACTTGAACTCATGTTTTAAACCTACCTTAAATTTACTGCCTTCTACCCTCCTCCTCATATTTTTCATTGGTTTGCTCATTATTCACAAAGCCGTTGCCTCAGCAATTTGCTTACAGCGCTCACGGCGAGATGGGAGCCATCGCAGCAATTGCTCTGCCCTGATTCCTTGACCTGCTTTTACAGTTTGCTCCAACTTCCAAAGTCTCAAGGTCTAACATCCAGCCCGCATTCCTCTTCTCTTTGTCCCGGCAGAGCTTCCCCCGCCAGAAGTACACATTTCTGTGTTCCTACGTGTGCACATGTGTCTATTACTGGGATAATTAAAGGGAATTTGGGTTCTGACTGTCTGTGCCCTCAGGGAAAAGACAGTAACATCTGCTACAATGACTACTTACTCCTTATTTTTCTGAACACAGGCTCGGAGCTGTTTATGTTTCAGTGTCCAAACATACGCATTGCATACAAATACAAGAAGGTGCAAGGAAAAAAGGACGAACTCCCACCTAGATGAAAGCGGTTTCGGTGTTACAAGCAGGGGTTTTATACACTTAGAATTAGTGAAGAGCTTTACAGAAATTAAGCAATGACAAAGTATCACCCATGATAACCAATTAGAGCCCTTTTGAGTTTTCTTTCTCTCTCATGCACAGAAACAGTAGGAAACTAGAGTCTCAGACCACTCCAGAAAAAAAAAATAAAAATCCTGCTTTGCAAAGTTATGTTAGCCAACTGCAGACATCTCATTGACCATACTTTTCCCACTTCTAAGGAAACAAATCCTTGACTCAAACACAGAGTACCTGATATTACAATATTTTTCAATTATACAGTACCAGTCATCTGAGGAGAGCATGGCACTTAAAAATATTAACTAAATATGTTTCACAACAGCTTAAGTTGCCAACAATTGTGCTTAGAAACTTTCAGTTGTCCAACCTTTCAGCCATATTTTGAACAATAATCCTAAAGTGATTTACAATCTGTCAGGTAAGCCAAAAATTGAAACAAAACAAAACAAAACAAAAATTGATCATTTTAAGGCAAAAAGCTTACCAATATTTACTAATTGCCCAAATTAGGAACCACTAAAAATACCATGCCAGCAGGCTACCTTAAAAAAAATAAAATAAAATAAAATAATTAAAAGTTAAGGAAAAAGAAGGGAAGAGAAAACGGACACATCTGTTTTTTGGGGCTCAGATCTGAGTTTTCCCCCCGATTCATATAAATGCAGTACTGAATTGTGTTTTTTTACTTGCAGATTGCCCATGAACATCAACCTTCCTCCATTACTTTACTGCGTATATTCACTCTTCTCATTTTGCAGTGAAAAATTTATAAGTAGCAGCCTKAATGACATGACCTTGAGACATAAACTCAAGCCCACTGCTGCAGAAACACTGTGGGGATTGCAACCTGTTCCCTCACTCTTCAGCTCCTGGTGGGAACTGATTCAAAATTGCTGTCCTTCTAGCAGTCAATCAACTTTTTTTTAATTTTCCTGAAGCCGTCAGGAGCAGATTTAGTAATCCTTACTTTTATTAAATTGCGTATACACATGGCCATACAATAGATAGGAGCTGAGAGGCAGTGGGTGCTTAGAGGAGAAAACAAACCCAACAGAAAGAGGCAACTGGAGAACAGTAATATAGACTTCAGGTGTCCTGTTTCTACAGGCAACTAAGGAGTCACCTCTACTGGAGTTCACAGCTAGGATGAGTCTTCTGTACACCAGTAAGTAGTTACTTCTGTATATTAGAAGTAGTACTTCTGTTTTAATACCCTGTTTGCTTCAGCAGCTGGCTCAAGGTGGCCCAGAAGAAGGTGTAAGGAGCCTGCTGTAGACATCAGAGGTATTACTGAGTCTTAACAGTATGTCTCAGTCCAAACTCTAAAAATGAGAAATGGGTCTACACCCTGAAATGTATAATCTAAGAGCCAAAAAGGGGAAAGATAGAATACAGAAAGCTAGTCAAAGCAAGAGATCTAAGAAAAATTAAAAATTATAAAAAAGGTGCGAGAAACCTCTGTAGAATTCTGAGGAGAAAGAAAAAAAAAAAAGGAAATGAAGGGGGCTGAACCAAGGGAGAGACTTTAGCCCAAGTCATGCAGTAAAGCATCTTGTGGGTTAGCTGATGCACACTCAGGGGTAGTGACTCATTCAGCAGCATAGGTGGAAATGAGCTACATTACCAAAATAAGGATTTCTCTGAGCTGCGAAACCCGTGCTGTAAGTCTTGGCTGTACTGGGACATGTGGAAACTTGTCCACTACTTTCTACATCCGTCCTTCCCCACACTAGAGAAAGATTTATTTTGCATTGGGGAGGTTCTGCTAATCAGCACTTCAAAGCAGGCAAAACCAGCAACTTCACACCTTGACCAGCACAGGCTGCATTTTCCTCCTGCTAAGCATAGCCCCTCCTGTCAGTTATTAGCTTTGGCACCCTACGCTGTTACTACTTGACTTCCAAAAAGTGATGCAGAGGTACTGACTGTGCAAAACGGTTAACCGAACACCCTTAGCCATGCCCTCTCTTCAGAGGAACGCAGTCTTCCACGTTCTGATATTTAAAAGCTGGCTTTGGCAACTGGCCTTCAAATTTATTTTGAAGGAAATCATGTTCTGCGGTTAGGGGGAAACTGGTATTTGGTCTCAACAGGGGGCATTTCCTAAAGAAACCTGCTCAGTTTTTATTTATTTGTTATAGGGAAGAGGAGAAGCATAAAGTCAGTCATCTATAGAGAGTTGGAAAAAATCTGTTTCAATTAGTAAGACCTTGTTTCTGGAACTGACCCTGCCTTGCAATGACACATTCTTATTTATGTTGGCATGACAAAACTAAACTTCTTTACTTACAGTTTCTTAGCATCATGAAATTTCTTGATTCTATCAATTCTATCCAAGACTACAGCTCTTGAAATGTTGTCTTTGGGTTTGAAGGTATTCAATGCAAAAAAAAAAAAAAAAAAAAAGAGCAACAAAATAAGTCACGTTGTAACACAAAGGGCAAAGAAGGCAAAGCCTGACATTAGTCTTGGTAAGAGTTTGGAGCCAGGACTTTAAAGTGGAATATCCCCACCTCCACGCCCCAAAACACACACACACAAAAAAACAAAGTCAAAAAGAAAAGCCCTGAGGGAGAGGGAGAACGAGGAAAAAAACCCACAACCCCACAAGCAACAGGATAGCAATCTTTTAAGAATGATTTTTATAGTAAAGGGCACTGTCAAGTTACAGCTTTTTGTCATTATTAACTAATTTAGTGGATGCACTGTGGAGCTGGCTGTGAAATGGTGAGCTCCTAATCCTCAGAAATGATAAAGAGCAGCCATGTCTCTTTGTCCAGAAAGTCATCATAACAAAACTGAACCAAGCACTATTAGCGGAAAGAGGTTAGCTTATGACAAGTCAAAGCATGGTCTCACCCGAATGTGAGAAATTGCTATGCAACACTTGAGTATCCTCCATGTCCAGTCACCCAGACAAAATCAGCTGCTCTTGAGCATCCCATACTCCTGCCAACAGCAAGCGAGTGCTGCCGATGGGAGGCAGGAAAGAAAGCATCTCAAAGTCACTTTGAAGCAGCACTGACTACGCTTCTCTGCTTCCCCTCAGTCTGTCGAATAAACACACACACAGCTTGTCTTACAGTTTATAATTACCTTTTCCTTTTTTTTCCTCCTGGGAGAAAAAGGAAAAATTAAAAAATGCTTTTCCTCCACACCTGTATGATTGCTAGAAACTGCAGAGCTCCAGGCAAGGCAAAAGGATGGGCCAGGATTTCCTCAGATATCTCAGCTGATGCAGTAGCCAACAAAAGACTACCTTCAAGTGACAAGCGATAAAGACAGCAGGCGCCACAGAGGATAAGAGACACCCCATCAAACTAGTCAAAATACTATGCAGAACGGACAAAAGCAGGATTGCACTAGCCAGTAGGAAAACCAGAACTAGCCTTTGCAGGAATTGGTCACTACCAAGTATAAAAATACCAAATGGCCCTGCATCAGAAGGCCAGTAACTGCAAATGCTGTCATCTGTAATGAACTAACAGGCTAGGTTACTTCAGTAGAAGTCACCAGGAAGGACTGAATTAAAGATGTTTCTTGTGAAAGCTAATGTTGAACTCTCCAGTGCAAGAGAAGAACATCTGCTGCTGCTTTGAGAGGCTGGTCCAGCCATGCTGCTACACTAGACAGTGATGGGGCCCACATGTTCCCTAGCTCTAAAGAACATACCTCCTGCTTCGTGCAGGGCTATTAGGATCACACAGCCAGGAGCACAGTGAAGAGATGGACACGAGTTATGCCAAGGCAAGTTAAGAGTGCAGACTTTCTACCTATTACTTGTCCAATGTTAACTTAGCCATCTACATGCTCTCTTTCTTTAGGAAACACTAGCTAGCTTTGCACATATTGCAATGTAGTCCCTGAAGAGGGTGGAGAACTGAATTCATATGAACCAAAGTGGAGATGATGCACAGAGAACTTAACTCTTCAGCAAAACATAATTCACCCTGTGCCAGAGGCTTTAGAAACAGTGGATATGCGTCATTAATGGCTTCTCCAAGGGGGTAAGACCAGTAGCATATTCAAAACTGACAGCCATCCAAAGAAGGGATACCAAGTACTTTAAACACCTAAAAAAAAAAAACAAAAAAAAAACCCCACAAAACTGACTGGTAGAAAAAAAAAGGGGGAGGGGAGAAACTTGAAGCGATAGTGTGTTTCATGTTCTCTTTAAACACACTGGAGGTTTAGAAAAGGAGAGATCCTCAGCTGCTTAGGAGCCTTATTTCCTGGTGGCTGAGCTGCTTCTTTAACATACTGCAGTTTGGAACCTATCTTTTGCAACCTTTCAGTAAAAATGCCCATCTCCATTAAAAATGTATATCCTCTGAAGAAAAAAATAAATTCTAACTCCATCTGATTGCTGTGTGTAGATAACATAATGCTGCAGCAGCCCTTCGCTCTTTCTGCCTCTAACAAGCACAAAGTTCCAATGATCCAAACATATTAAGGAGCACAGTGAAGAAATCAGCCATATATATATTTATATAAAAAGATGTAACTGGAGGAGGAGTTGTTTTCCTTGTTAAGAGGGGCTGGTCCCTGGCAGGGCAGCGCAAGCAATCTCGTAGTCCTGTTGTCTGGACAAACCCAAGTTGTAGTATCCCGCAAACAACTCTTCTCCATTGATGAATCATCTTTATTTAAAGAATAAACTCCAAGGAGGACAGGGGGTGGAAAGCAGCACACCTCAATCCCACTGCTGAAGTTAGCAGGAGGTCTTTAAAAGGTATTTTTGAATACCAGAGGAAAGGAGGGGGGGCAGGGAGGGACAATAAAAACTGAATAGCTTAGTAGACTACTATTAGTTTAAACAGTAGTTTGCAACAAGATTAGGGGAAAGAAAAGAGAATGCAAATAAAAACCAGTTCATACAGCACGTATCCTTTTTCATTCAGCCCACAAGTTATTTCCTCTTGGCACACGTTAAGTGCATGCGCTCCATATACAAATCCACATGATAAAATGAGAAGAGAGACGTACTGACTCTGTATTACTTAGACAAACACCAAGTGAGGGAATTCTATGGTGGTTAGACATATATTTTGTAGGTTTCCTGAACCAAGAAATCAAAAAATAACTACACTATTTTTCTCTTCTGGTTAACCTCAAGTAGAAGTGAAGGGTTTATTTTTGTTTCTTCTATGGATTGAGACTTCATGTTATTTTTGAGATGTTTATTCAACAGATAACCTCCACACAGCACAACATGTATTTAAAATATCACTAAACACAGTTTCTAAAAATGTCACCCATTCTTCTTCTGCTGTGATAGCACTGTCTTAAATCCTGTTTACTTTATGAGAGTTTAAAAGAATGAGATCTGCCCCAGAGCAGACGATCTCAACTATAACCTGTACATGAAATAAAATTCAATCGAGTACACAATTGTTTTTTATTTCTATAGGAAAGCCTAAGCAATTAGACTTTATGCTGTTGAAATGCAGGAGAGCCAATATGAACAATTTCACCCCTGAAACTGGAGCTGGGTAAATTTTTTCCAGCTTATTGTTACCCTCTTTTCCTAATAAATACAAATGAGACCCTGCATCCCAGAACTGTTAAAATATACATCACAAATCTATCAACAACACACCCCACATCTCTCACCACACACACTGCTCTACCAGTGGAGCAGTCTCATCAGCTATTACTATCCTATTTATGCAAAATAAGCCAGGTTAAATCATCTGATTAATTTAAATTGTTTGCAGTAACTTAGCTAAGTTTGCCTGAAATAAAGCAGGAAAATTGCACTGTTAGCAGCTGGACTGGGATGGTAACCTGCAAAAAAAGACAGTGCTAAGCAGTTGGTATGGTCCCTTCAGTTCTACCTAATGGAAGGTGTCTGTCTGCATCGTGAGTCTTCAGTTGAATTTGTGAGTTTTGATAGGTCTGATAGATTCAAAGTTCAGCAGATGTGTGTGTATAGGGGGAGGGGAACAAGGTGCCAGTACAACTACTTTTATGGGTTTTGTTCTTTGTTTTTAATCGGTAATAAAACACCACCTCTATCCACCACAGAGTTTCTGTAGAGCGGAAGGCTAAGAGCTTTGAAACCTGTGGAAAGATTTAGACAAGCATTAGTCTACTGTTTCACTTTGTTTTTTGCATAAGAATATACTTTGATAAACAGTTTTTGCTTTTTCCATAGACCTCTTCATTATTTTTCTAAGCACTGTCTGCATATGATTTACTCCTCACTTATCATACCCACAGGAAGCTTGTTTTCAATAGCCTTTTCTAACTATTTATGTTAAATACGTCCCTTTAGTATATTAAGCAGGCACATTTTTCCAAGAAATGAACAAGCTGGCCATCAATAAACCACAATACACTTTACACAGTTAACATTTCAATTTCTCTGTGGACATAAAAGCATAACCAGATGAAATAATATTTAATAAAAATTGTAATGCTCTATCATTTGCTTTCTATCTTTAATGACCAGCTTATTTCATGTCTTTTTCTTTCTAAACTCTTATTTCAAGCATAAATATATTTATGCATTGTAAACATATATAAACATATGCACAGACAAATAATCTTACAGTTTGTCTCTCTACCTGTCTATTCAGTCACCTGGACTTTGTGTCCTTGTACCCAAATCTCCAACATGCACAGGTTTTACAACCTCTTGATTCCAATGTCTCTATTTACTTCTTCACTTACAGATTTGAGCAATCTTAGTACAGGTGTGTAACATGCAGACAGAATTTTCAAAAAAAAAAAAAAAAGGCCTCAATTTCAGCAGGGAAACACACATTTGCATGTGTAGAGGCAGACACATTCTTGGAAAGAGAGGGGTCTTAAAAGGGGGACTATGCATCATCCTGGTTACTCCCATCACATAACATACACCAGACTGCACACTGCAGGGGCTGATCCTTTCAACTCATCCCATACTTAGAGGTCTGCTTTTTATAAACCCCATCCCTGTAAAAGTTCCCACCAATTTTAAACAACCAGAAAAGGAAATTTCCAGTTTACCACTGAGACACAAAGTGCCTTCTTCTATTCTAGAAAAGACCTAAGACAGAATTTTAGAGTTGAAACATGCTCATGACTAGAATAGGCTTTCTTATTTGTTGTTTTAGTTCCTGGGAGGTTTAAAAGGTTCATGATATATWCATAACATTAATTATGCAGATGAACAATTTACACCAGGATTATTACTACCATGTATGTAAAACAAATACAATGAAAGAGATTTTTAGGTCATGTAGAAAATCCACTGAATGTGTGTATGACTCCCCTACTTCTGCAACTTCTATTTCCTTTCCTCTTTGACTGGAAAACTGAATATTTGAATAAAGATTCTCAACTGGCAGGTGGGATTCTTGCCATTTGATATCAGAAGATATATCAGAGTCTTTCAGCTAAAAATGTTTGGCTGAGAAAATCAGTGATAGAAATAGTATATACCTTTCTACAAAAGGTAGCTTGACAGGATCATCACGCAACTGAGTAGTTTTTGATGGGCAGTGGGACAAAAAGTAAGCTCTTTCAAGAGATATGCTCCCTTTCCATATTTCATCACAACAACTCCTGGGGACTACTTTTTCTTTTTATTAGTTTTTTGCAGCTGTTCATCCATACGCTACAGCAGATTCTCACTCCATTAGTTTCATATAATAGTTTATAGTCCATCTTCCATGTTTTGCATAGTCCTCCCAAAGGAAGACAGATCAAATAAATATATTGCTATTTTGGCATACCCAAAACTACAAAAAATGGCTTTAGTCAGTTATAAATAAAACAAAAGAGTTGATATCTCTGTAAAGTTAGCACTAGAGTTCAAAAAAGTACCTACCGCACAGTAACAATCATACTCGGCCTTTGTTGGTGCTCAACACCCTGCAGAGCATTTAGCACTGGCAGATCTGATATCATTATAAGATAAGTTTACAGAATGGGAGATCAGTTTGGCAGTCAACTAATAAGTTTCTTAGTTGTTGACACTTGATTTCAGGACCCTGCATTGCTCCAGCAGCACCAATACTGCCAACAGCTATGGCGAGTCATTTTCCTGTGGGCATTAATAAAGTTATTAAATACTGCAGGAGGAATACAGCAATCAGGAAGAGGGCTGGTTGAGCCCTGCCAAAACTGTTTCATGGCAACATCATAAAACTCCTAAGGCAGTACTCATTCACAAGTAGTTCTTCCCACACATACCTCTTTTTCATACCTTGATACCTCAACCAAGTGTCCATTAGTCCATTCCTAACATATAGCTTCAAAGAAAAGCCTCTTAGTCACCTTTTCCTTTGGTCTGTTGTCTTCTTCTGTTTTCCCTAAACTAGCAGCCCTGCAATTACTAGTGAATTGCCATGTGCCTACACCAGCTATGTTACCTAGCTATCACATATTGTATACTGCATTGCAGCTATGCCTCTACACATACTACTTAGGATTTGCTGAAGGTTCCCTAAAGATTATTCTGTTGTATATGAGCTACAGCTTGTCAGAGCTTTTTTTAGTGAAAGATTTTTTTTTTTTTAAAGATATGCCAGTTCATAAAAGCTAAGACATGTCATGGATATGTACTGATTGATGAGATTTCTACTGCAAAGGTCAAGAGAGGGTCTAGCATTGAAAATCTTATCAGAAATCTTACATTAACAGTCTGAAAACAGATGTTTCTACATATTTCTGCTTCCCATATATATTTAGAAAGCGTTCTTTACACTCCAAACACAGAATGCAAAAAACCTTTGGGATCTTTACAATAAAACGTAATTGCTGCTCAGTAAACTCTAACTGTGACACTATGTGGCTACACCAGAAGATACAACTGAAACAAGATGACAGAGAAGGTCTCCATCCCCAATCCAAAGCCAATGAACCTTAGCATAATTAACTTATAACTGGAAGGACACCACTAGAAATTAAATATGACAGGGAACAATAAAGGCCATAAAAGGAGGATTGTGCTAAATTCAAGCTACTTTCCTAAATGCTGGCTGAAATTTATGGACAGTGTCAGATTCATAAACCATTTCTAATCAACTTTCAGCATGTTGCTGTAGTAATGAGTCTCAATTATTTGCTTTTGCAGTTACATACAAAAAAAATATACATGCAATGAATGCTTAGTTCTTAAGTGTGAATGCTTAAGCAGGTAAATGCCAGAATTCATCTGTGCTACTTTAATTTACAACTTTTTGTATGTGTTATGATAAAAATTACGCTTACTCTTTTTACAGACACAAACTTTTTAAACCGTAATGCTCTTTTTAAATTGCTATACTAATGGAAAAACCTCAATTCAAATAAATAAAAATTCAGATTAGTCATTAAATGCTTCAAGTTTTTATGTACTGCCCCCTCCAATTGGAAAGACCATCTGTGTCAATACCTGGGAAGACAAGCACATTTATTAAGACACTGGCCTGGCTAAACAGGGRACTCGTGATGGAATTCCAATGCAAAAAGGCAGTATACATGAGGTGGAAGCAAGGACAGGCTACCAACAAGGAATTTAGAAACACTGCCTGGACACGTAAGAATGGTGTCAAGATAAGCCAAAATTAAACTAGAGTTGAGAGTTGCAAGGCACATTGCAGGCAACAAGAAGAGTTTCTATTGCTACAATAGTAATAAAAAAATGAACAAGGAAAACATGAGTGCTGCTGAATTGGGCAGGTGATAGAGTGCCAGCAGATACAGATAAGGCTGAGGTACTCAATACCTTCTCTGTCTCAGTCTTCACCAACAAGGTCTCCCCAGACCACTCACAACGTGTTTAGTGCAAGGGTTCAAGAACTACCAGCAGTGGCAGTGTATTGAGTCAGGGATGACTTGCATGAACTCAGTCCATACAAATCCATGGGGCCAGTCAGGCTCCGTCCATGGGTTTTGAGAGAAGTGGCCACTCTCCATCTCCACAAAGTCACAGAAATTGGGGATGGTCCACAGTGACTGCATGAAAACAAATGTGGGAACTACACGCCAGTCAGTCTCACTTCAGTTCCTGAGAAAGTCAGTTAGTCCTCTTGGAATACACTTTTATGGACATATGAAGGAGAAGGTGACTGGGAACAGTCAGCATGGATTTACCAAGGGTAAATCATGCCTGGCCAACCTGACTGCCTTCTGTAATAAAAGGACAGGATTTGTCATCAGAGCAGAGAAGGCCAACAGCATCCTGGGCTGTATTAACAGRAGCATGGCCTGTTCATGGAAACAGGATCAAGGGGAGAGATTATAAAATCACTAGAAGCATCTAGGATACTGCATCCAGTTTTGGGCCTCCCACTCCAACAGGGGTGTTGATAAACTGAAATGAGTTCAGTGAAGGACCAACAAGAAGGCCAACACCTGGAGCACCTAAGGTACAAGGAGAGGCTGGAGGAATCGGACTTGGTCAGTCTAGAGAAGAGAAGGCTGTGAGGGGGCCCTAATAGCAGTTTCCAAAACCTATTAAGTTATCAAGAAGATGAAAACAAGATTTTCACAGTGGTACATGGCGGCAGGGCAAGAGACAACAGGCCAGGGTTGAAATATGAGGTTCAGACTAGCTACAAGGAAAAAACTTTTCCACCATAAGACCAGTCAAGCTGTGGTTGCCCAGAGAGGTTGTGCAGTCTCCATCCTTGGAGGTTTTTGAGACCAGACTGCATAAAGCCCTGAGCAGCCTTGTCCGATCTCACAGCTAGCTCTGCAGAGGTTGGACTCAATGACCTCCTGAGGTTTCCCTCCAACCTGAACTATCCCAATAGAGTATGATTCTAATTCTGTATTTTAATTGCAGAGGAAAATAAATGATCCATCTTCAACTGACGCATTCAGCACCAGATTGTGAGCAAACTTTGTAAACTTGTGTTTAACCTGTATGGAATATAGTCAGCGTGATTATATAATATCACTGCATGCAATTTTTTTCATACTATTTTACAGTACAGAAGTCTCCAGGAATGGGACTACACAATCCTTAGCCTATTTCTGGAAAATTTGTTAGGAAGAGGAAAGGACATTTTTTGCATTTACTCCGTACCTTTGTATGCAATAACCGGATGCTCAGCTCTGTGGCAATGGGTATCTTCTGTTGTTGTTGACTCCAATATTCCTAATACCCCAAGTCCTGCCAGCAGCAGTGCAAGGAGGCAGCTTCCTTTCATGGTGGTCATGCTGTCCTCCACAGCAATCACTTCTTTTAAGTAGGAACTCTTCTTGAATTCATGTGTGAAAAGGACCTGGAGATTTCAAAGAAATTTGCACAATCACTAGAGCAACTGCCACAGGAAAAAAAAAAGGCAATTCTTTATGTTTAAAATGAAAATAAATTATCATTTTCTCGCTATGTAGAATTTGACTCCTCAAAAGTCTGCTATTAGTTGCTTCCACAATTACTTCATAAATTTATCATCAGTTACATACATTGGGAGTGATTATTTCTTTTTATCGTCCAGCAGCATTGAAAAACTGTTACTCATCCCTTTTCTTTTTTAATGTTTCATTATGTAATTGTGACATACTTGAGGATGGGGGAAAGATAATATACCATAGCTTTTTTTTTTTTCAGATATAGCTAATTTAACAGTGCTTTTTAAAGTAAAATTCATCTCAAAAATGAAGACCATTTTAAAAGACTATAACCAAATTGTTGCTAAAAAAAAAAGTACTTGTTTCATCTTTGACTAAGCCATTTTTGCCAAAGCTACTTCCACTTAAGACACTGAAAACTAATGATGCACCTAGAAAAACAAAATTCTGCATTGACAGAATAGTTTTGCCAGTGACTTCAAAGAACAGTAGCAGACATGCAGTTTCCATTACAGAGGCATGAAGACATATAACACTTTTTCTGTAGAACATAATTGAGCTTCAGTCGTCTCAAACTCTGTTAGTTTAACAACTGAAGAACACCTGTGAGCTTCTGTCTAAGAAGGCAATCAAAAAGGTTGATGGCCTGTCCAGTCACCACCCACCCAAACTCCATGGAGACACTCCAGGAGGAATCAGGTCTCAATTACATCACATCATGCTTGTTATTGTGGTCCCAAAGTCTTGGAGTAGGTTCCCCCCACCCAGAGATGTCACTTGACAACAGGACAGCCTTCACTATCACCACTCGGACTGTATATAATACAAAATGTGCATTGCAGAATGCCAACAAACCACCACTGTTTCACGTTCACTTGGATCCAGTGCGCCTTGTTCCACCTTCCTCACAGATGAAAAAAGAGTATTTGACTCCTTGTGAGTATAAGGGAGGACAGGAATTTGTTTTGTTATTTTGTTAAATTTTGTTACTGACCATTTTGCCAAAACAACAGCCTTACAGCATGTATCCGCTGCCTATCCATAAAGCACGTACAGCACAGAAGCAGTAGGGAAAAGCTCACCCCAATGCTCTTGACATACTTTTGTTTTTACAGAGTGAGAGTCGTTGTGGTTCTGACGTTTGCTTAATCCCCACCTGCTTGCTGAGACTGATGAAAAGGTTGCCTATTGCAACCAGGTTCTAATGTTGGAGACCCCTTTCTAATAAAATCTAGACATCAATCACCAAAATAGTAATCATATTCATTCAGTACCAGAATAAAGTTGATGAAGTCTCATCTCCCTATCTTTCTGAAACATCCAATAACCAGACACTTATTTTGTAAGTAGCAGAATATTCACAGTGTCAAAATGATACGAGATCCAATTAAATTCCCTTAGATTTATGATAATAAACATTCCAAGCAGTAACAACCTAATGGTGTGACTCAAAACACTTTGCCACAGGCAGCATGACAGAGTCCCACATGCTTGCTTGTTGATAGCATTCTGTTGAGACATCGCTGCCTTTTAGGAGAGGAAGACTGGAGACTTGAGATAACTCAGCAATGGCAGAAATGTCATTCTGCAAATTATTGGAGCCATTCAGGAAARAATAATCAGCAATACTGACTCCTAATACATTTGATCTCGCCAAATTGCACTATGCTGTTTAATAAGGTGAAAACTTTCTATTTGTGTAAAGCTAACATCCTAAACACAAACAAAGGACTATTAATTAATAAATACTCCACAGTAAGAACTGTGGGTTTAAAAACTATACTTAGAAAGCAGCATGGGCAGTGAAACATTGCTTCATAACATGCTGTAGCAACTGCCTAGGCTACTTATAGAAAAGAGTGACATAAGATGAACTGCTTCTCTCTTACCACTACATATTTTCTGCCTGTAAAAGCTTTTCATCTAAGCACTGGACACATCTAATCCTTATTAATTTAAGCCAAAACAAATAGATGACAGAGATAATACATCTGAGCAGTGCATAAATTTAATAGTCAAAATTAGTTTCTCTGCTAAATTTGCTTATGTTTCAAAGAAAAAGGTGAGGGGGATGCTTTTTGTCAGTTAAATTCAAGTTCCTACCCTTCTAAGTAGTACGTCTTATGATGCCATGTTCCAATGCGAATTTGTCCCTATAAATTGCTTGTGGCTCACAGCCGGCAGTATCTGCTCATAGAAATTCTGGGCACTCATGTATATAGAGACATAAAGCTCCTGTTCCAATGTTTCTGCAGTTCATTTTCTGCAAGAATGACATTTCAAGCATTGTGCACCATTCTCATCCAAATTCAACCAGTTTATGTGGGCTATATCATAACGAATGGATATTACTAACGTACGGATAGTACCAGTATATTACTGCCAGGTAGTTCTAATTCAGGGTTCCATAAGACTATTTACCTGTATTTAGGATGCACAATGAAGGACAAATACCACATCAAGGAGTCTCAAAAGCTTTTTTTCTTGCATGTAGTGCAGTAGTGGCTATTCCAACACTTAGGAATACAGTGCATTTACACTGAAAAAATAGAAATTTATTTCTTTTAACTTGTAAAGTCTCAGAAAGACATATAAATATTTGAATATACTGGAAAGAAACTGAACAGGAATTAAATTAAATATTTGTACTGGGAGCTCAGTCTTCTCTATTTCCCTGATTGTAAATGAAGCATCACCTAGTCAGGCTGCTATATCGCAACCAAGTCTCAAGAAATAGCTCTACCAAGAATGCACTAAAAATGGAGAACCCTCTGGAAAAAAAAAAAAAGGACTATTTATTTTCATCCAGGTACTAAATCTGTACATATTTATGGATGCCTTGGTTTCCATTATAAAAGGTTATTGACTTTAATGGGGCTACTCATGGTATTAGTAAGTGCTAAGATATAAATGTTCATAGGTTTGATGTCTTACATACTGCATGCATTATGGGCAGATTTCTCCCCATCTGCCCCTGTGTGTAGGAGAACTCAGTCAACAGCTGAAGAAATGAACGCCTTCAGAAAAATATCTTTTCTCAGTACTAAACCACTAAATCCAAACAGCATCCTCGGGAAGGAGAGGTTATTTAGCTGTCACTGTTGGTGTGAAATATGTTGTTTAGGTGTTTCGTCACATTGTAGGGGAATTTGGGGGTCAAAGAACTTTTAAACCCAGCTGTACCCCTTCTCCCCCTGCATGTATCTTGCACGGTAAGAAGGGAGGCAGCAAACACTTCTTTCTCTCAATCAAAAGGTCCAAATAGAAGACTAGACTTTGAAAGAGAGAGGAAAAAGTATCTGACAGCACTTCCTGATAATACATCTCAAAGAAAAACAGCAACAGATAAGTAGCTGATCTTTCTCCCTCAACCTCTACCTGTTTAAATGTGCATACACATTGTGGATAATTGCAAGTAGAAGTTCACTTCCAACTAGGCAGAGCAGAGGCTTCAGAGTCCCTAACTAAACAAGAGAACAGTAAATCATGTTAACAGACAGAAACCTCATCACACATTCTCTCATGAGGAAAGGAAAAGTTCTAAGTCAGCTGAGCAGCTAGGAGGAACAGGAACACACTAAACACTTCATTACTGTATGGTACACACAGAAAGAGAAAGGAAAAGTCTGGAGACTGCACCTAATCATCTCCTAGAGTAAAAAAAAACAAACAAAAACACACCCACACACAAACACCCTCCAACTATCTGTGCTCACAGACATGTACTCCCAGCACAGACAGACATCTAGAAAAGCACCCTCTTTTTCTGCAGAATCTGCAGGGCATAGATTGCTCCCTTCTACTCATCCTTGACTAAAGACTTCTGCACAAGTTCCCTCCCTTCCTGAAGTACTGGTGGTAAGAAAGAGCCTGTGCAGGCAGCACCTGAACTCAGTGCACCCATGCAGCTCTGAAACAGGGCTCCTGAAATTCAAAAGTCTTAAAGCAGGCATAAGGGTCTCCTGAATTCACCCTTTCTCCTTACTAAGGCTATTATGCTAGGAAGCCATGCTTAGCCTGAGGCATAAGACTTAAAAGCCCAGAGAACCCTAAAGATAAAAAGTTTAGGTTAGTTTCCTTGTATAATTTCCATATACAAATCTCTCTCAGAGGAACAGAATAATAAGAGTAATACTGACAGTCTTTTTAACTATTGCTATACTTTTAGGAGCCAGCACATAAGAACTATATTATTTGTATAGTTTTTCTAGAACAAATTTTCATAAGATGTCTGACAAGTTCAAGTCCGTAAAGTTATCTGAACATGCAAAAAGAAAAAAATAATTATAGAATTTAATATATTTCAACACAGGTTCAGCTTTATTATTTTATTTCTATATGTAGAGGGACTTGTGTGCTTACTCTCTTTTCCTCTTTTACTTTTTTGGATCTAGTTTCCCTAGAAGAAATGTGAAGGTGAATGAAGCCCTTTAGGTAACAGTATTATTTCCATGAAAGTAATATGTATACAAGCATTTGAAAAGATCTCATTCAAGGTTTTCTATTTAATTGAGCCAACAAGAAAAAAAAATAAACAGCTAAGCATACAAGGCATGTAACTGTGACTGGTAGGTCCAGGTGGATTCATCAGAGATTATTTTCTCCAGGTGCTGAAGCAATACATTCAAAATGAAATAATCAGGCCGTAAATATTTCTATTTCTAGGTCAGTTAAAAAACACATTCTTTGAATTACAGTTTACCTGTGAATATAAACTATACTGGCTTTTTTTGTTATTTAAATAAGCTGCTCTATAAAAAACGGTTGCCATATGAACTGTAGCCATGCAGCAGCAAAGATGATTTCAAATAATTATCTTTGTTGATGCTGTAAGTAGTGGTTTAACAGCAATTTCCACTGAATGACCAAGTGAACTTGTGTCAAAATGAGCGTGCGAACAGAGGAGTTTGGCATGGTTAGAAGGTGCCTGGAATGGTCCTGGGTATGTGCCTCACAAGCAGGTCCGGGGTTTCTTTCCATGCGCATCAACGTCCGCTCTAGCGGACGCTGTGGCTGTAACCTGCCGTGGGAGATCCATTTCTCTTTCCCTTTGTGCTTTGTTCCACATCAAAAGAATGAGCTGCAAATATAAAAAGCAAGATTTGAAGTTTATTCTCCTAGGCAATCCTCTTTGCAACTACCCATTGCCTGGTGCTCCCCTTTGGATTATCTTTCATCACTTATTTCTCTCTTCTACGCTCAAAGTGAAAAACTTTTTAGAATGAAACAGGCTAATTAAGTATTTGAGACCTGACTAACCAAGGGGGAACAACATTCAGACATGAAGAGGTGACTCTCTCAGGGTTGTACATGCTTACACGATGGCAAATGGCATACTTCTTTCTGAAGTTAAGCTGGCCATTAATGAACAGTATGCATCCAACACTTAATAAGACTGCAGTGCACATTAATATATTTTGTCATATTCCAAAACCAATTACTTGCAAAAAATTCAGATGGTAAGACAGATCAGTTTGATAAAATTTTACTCGTACTAAGTAACTACTCTGAACAACACGCATCTTTGTGCATGAGCATGAAACAAAAAATTGTTTAACAAATGATACAGACTACACATTGTGCTGTTGCATTAGAACAGAAGTATGAATCAAAACAAATAAGTTGTTCCATACTGTTAGTGTGCACACTGTAAAATAATTACCAATAATTATCTCTTCTTTCATCTTCTCAGTTTTCTTACAAATATTTTGTTTGTCTACYGTACTGCTAGAGGTACCTTTTCACAACTCTATGTAAAGAATAGAACATTTACTTGCAGCTACTGATCCTTTAAAGCGATGCGGCGGACAGGGAGGATTCTTGTTTTCTCTTTAGCCAAACAGCCCACAGCATTGTGCGTAGTTAATAAACACGCCTGCAAATCCCGACGCAGAGCATCGGCAGTCATGCTGTTACAGAACGGGAACACATGAACACTCCAAGGATGTCACTTGGTGCCTATTTTTCATAACAACTCAATTTCTTAAGCCAAACTCCTCAAGTTTATATAAACCAATTGAGAAGAGGATAGCTAGAGAATGGAAACTACAAAAAGGCACTACCATCACTCCTACCTAACAGATACCTTTCCACAGTGGAGGGGAAGAGGACTATAACTCTCCAAAATCAGAATTTTCAAGGAAGACAGTATTTCTCACCACATGTGGGGTGGCTACCAAACACATAGCCACGTTCTCAGGAGATGCCTACGCTCTCAATTCCCGCTGCTGGCAACACCACTGAGGACACGCCATGGGACCTGGCTGGGACACGGCAGAGGGGGCAGGGGGGCCACATCCACCTAAAATAAAAGTATTCCTTTCTGCTCCAGAGAAAAATGCAAATGTTGGGTAACAAAAACATTTATATTTCACTTTTCTCACAGAGGAAATGTGATTTTTTTAGTCACCCCTCTCCTAATAATATATATATACAAGCTGAATAAATACCAGAATGCATTTATACTTGTTACCAAAAAAAGTCATTCTTACCACAGTGATTAATCCTGTGTTCCTGTCAAACACACAGATAAAAACTGTACCTCTTTACAACATAATTACTTTGAGATAAATCCCATATTTAATATAGCTTTAAAAAAACAATTTGCGCATCACTCAGACACACAATTCGATCAGAGCAATAGCTCAAAGATCACTTCATTAAACACTGAGATGAGACTGGTGGCTACAGCACTTCTATTTCAGGAAAAACAGCCAAATGTGCACTACAGCGTCCCGTCGCTGCGCCCCACTGATGCAGCCTGTGGGGCTGCCGCGACAGGCTAGGTCCTTCCAATTCACAGTTTCATAAAGCGAGAGGCAGCCCCAGTTCCCAAACTGATCACCAAGTTCCTTCAGCTTTTTTAATAGCGCCATTCATTTCCGCAGTGGCACAAGCTCCAAGATCTGCGCGAGGCAGGTGCCCATCAGCAGTCATCAATTAACACACTCAAAAATCAATCCTTGAATTCATAGGGACGTTCTGCCAAGAGCCTGCTAGTATCTGTAGCCGACAGTGACAATTCATAAAAAGAAGCTGTCACCAAAGCTCCTTCTCTGCCTGCTCCACCTCAGTGTGCTCCCAGGCCCTGAATGCCCACCTCTCCTTGCTGTCCCCTCYGGAGCCCCTTCCCATGCACATCACTAGGGCCCCAGGACACCCACGAATTCACCGCTTCTGCAACATGAAGGCACTCTGAGGAGATGGACGGAGGGATTCTCCTTGTCAGACTAAGAGCTAACGCAGGCTTTGCTCTCCTTCACAAAATAGCTCTAAAGGAAGAAATTTAAATGGTAAACACCGGAAATACAGACCTGAAAAATGGAGAAAGGAGAATCAGAGTTAGAAGCCAAAGGGAAGAAATAAAGTGAGGGAAAACGAGCCAGAAGAGGGCAGAAGCAATGACAAATGCAGGAAAAGGAAAGGGAGGGGGAAGAATTGTAACAATTCAATGATCCACACAAACATCTTTGGATTTCATCTTCTCCTGTCTCTCTCCATCACATTTGCCTGCTCTTTTTTCAGCTGATAGCATTACTGGCAAACTGAGCACCTTTTCTCAGGGCCCAAAATATGGCCAAGACCATCAGGATGGCATGCAACACAAGTTGTTCTGTAGTTAAAAAAACAAAACAAAACAAAAAAAMCCCCACCTCTCCCTTATTAGTTCATTTAGCTGTATAACACTTGCAGTTGTTGTGGGTAACAGCAGGTCAGCAGCCAGTCTTTGCCACCGGATCCTATTGATTTTTAAAGTTACATAGCTCCAACCAAGGACTTGGCAACACCACAGAAAATGGATCCACTGATGGCTATTTGATACCTTGACACTCCCATTTGGCAAAGTAAAACTCCTGAACATCCTGGACCTGATATGGGAACAACATTCGGGAAAAGTAACCCTAGATGCTTCCCTCATTCTTATACACTTCCCTAAACACGTGCTGTGGGCTTCTGTTGGAGACCAGATGCTGGGCTAGGTGGATCTCCAGCCAAGCACGGCTCATCTCATGTTCTGCATAGATCTGAACTCTGCACTGTGTAACATTCACAGGTTGTGTTTTATTAACTTTTATTGCCATTTGGTGCATACAAGTCAGTATTTACCTATTATTCATAAAGCCTAGTGAAAAGTGAATACACATAGGTACCTGACTGCTAAGGCAAAGAAAATTCTCTGCACAGCTTTATACAAAGTACACGTGCTGCGACTACGAAGCGAAGTCATGTCCAGAGTAGCCAGCCCTCTGCATTTTTTCCATGAACACTCCCTCACCCATTTCTTAGGAAGTGCTATGGTTTGGAAAGATGACTTCTGGTTACAGCAGAGTCAGCAAAGGCCTCAACATGAACACTCATGTCCTCATTAACTGGACTTTCTCACAGAATGATAACCTTCACAAAACATGGTAAAAAACGAACTTTCAGAAGCGTCTTTCAATTTATCCAGCAACGCTGTTAATGGCTCTTACACATATGTGTTCCAAATATCTCTGGCACACTCTAGAGAGAAAAAATAATATGTAAAGCTGAGGACAACAATTTGAAGGCTATATGTACTTTTAGTTATGCTGTCCCCAAATTAAGATGCTATACTACATATTTCTACACCTCAATAAATGAAAGTCTCTCATGAAAAATCTTATTTATCCCTTAAATCTTAATATAACAAAAGCATGGCTCTCCACCACATTTAGCAGGGATTATTAAGAAAAACAATGACAGAAAATTAATATATTTTTAACATTTTTACTATATTTGCAGGCATATGCATATGGCATTGCTTTTTCCTTTGTTTCAAATTATATAACCCTGTTTATTTCACATAATTAATTAAATATTTTTGTAAAAGGGTAGTAAATCTAGAGAGAAACCACTGCAATGATGACATTTCCTGAATACCCTTCAAACTCCTCTTCTTCTCTATCATTACTTTTAAATTGCTACTTATTATCTTCTAGTAAGAAAAGCATCTGTGCTCCCTACATAATACAGAGCACGTTCAGAGGCATCTGCTATTTTTTTGGACCCACAGAAAAAGCAAACTTTGAAGTTTCTCCACTAGGAATCAGGAATCTATGCTGGATCATAGTCACTGTTACAAGTAAAGCTGCAACTATTATTTCTTTTGCATTAGCAGTACACTGACACTTCATAATACATAAAAACAAAAATTACTCTTGAATTACAAAAGCTCACAATTTGAAAGCTGGCCATGCACTTTGTTTTCTACCATGATTTCTATCCGGATGCAGGTATGATGCAGGGTAGGAGGACGAGGAGGTATTCCAGCTTAGGATGCTTTGTCATCTTTTCCTTTTCCTCTCATGTTATTATAAACCTTCTTGTATTGGCAGCAGGTTTAAACATGATTTGACTGAACAAAGGGCAGTAGTTTGGGACTGTGAGGAGGTCCATGCAGCAGAGCAGCAGAGGACAATGCACCAAGATGACCACAGGAAAACATTTAGCTGGACAGAGAGCAATTTTAATCAGCCGAGGGGAGAACAAAGAGGATGAAGGTCAGAGCTGGATGAAAATTTGTGTAAGATCTTGAAGATGCATAAAAGTAATTTTGAGCAAAGGCATCATTAACAGAGGCAGGTAGAAAAGAGATAGTATGGAAGTAATTCAAGTTTAGCTGTTGCGTTCTAGATAAACTGGGAAGAGGCACCACAGAGACTGAAGCTCTACATATTGAATAACTAAGACAGAAGATCAACACATCACAGATTATCACTGGAGCCATCCAGACATATTTTTTTCTATTTGCAAACTGTACAGGATATTATGTCAGAATGTTCTCTTACATGGATGGAAAAGAAGCCAGAAGAAAGACAGTAGTACAGGAGCTTCAAATACTTGATTTTTATTTAATATCCTGCTAAAAACAGCAAATGTAAAGCCAGAAAAAAGGTTTGTACCGCGTAGTAAGTCACTATAAAAAAAATTGCTTGAAAGTACTTAGGAATTAGCTTTCATAAGGACTTAAAATAAGCACATTTTGAAATGTGAATGACCAATCTAAAGGACAAAATTGCACTGCTGAACAAAACTATTAGTGGACACTTAGTAGTACTTAAAAGTACTACTTAGTACTTAGTAGTACTTAAAAGAACTACTGGGTGAGCTCCAAAATGTCATGGAATGACTGCTGTGACAGTCTGCTTCAAACAACTAGTACAGAAGAATTTATCCTTCTCATAGTGGGTTCAGTCCTGCAGCTCTTTGGTACAGTTTTATCACAGTGGTTCTTAAACAAATTTCAGCAATTCACATTGGTCGCAGCTAACTTAAATGCAATGGAAGAGAATACACCCTCATATGAGGAATCCAGTCAGCACCCTTTGCAGCTGCATTTCAGCCTCCCACCTCCTCTTGACTCCTAGCTGATGGCCAAGCTTTTCATTTTTTTTTCCCATCAACATCCAACATAGCTCCTGTTTACAGCAACAGTGTGAGTGACGGTCAGAGTTAACAGACTGACATGAAGGATAGGGATGGGTGAGGAAGCTGAGAGCTCCCATTTCCACACCAATGTTATGGAAGACTTTTTCTCCCCATCTATTTATATGCAATTCTTCTATCAAGATAAGCACTCAAAACACTTGTTCACCTCACCAAACTTCTTGAGTCCTCTTCCAATTTTTGTACAGGAAACAGAAATAGCATCCTATGGAGCATGCTTAGGTGAACTGAATCATCCAATGTCTCTACAGTGATTCTACAAAAAAACCCTAGGGGGAATAGGCTACTAGCTCACTTTTTTTGGCTCTGTACCCTTACCACTGCAAAGATGATGATTTAGATTTTTTGTGTATCAGCAAAAGTTTTCCACACAATTATAAATGAAAGCACTGTTTAATGTTCATTCTAACCCCACCATTAATTTAAGGGCCATAGTGCCCAAAAGTGACCCACTAATCCCATGATATTCTTCCATACTAGATTTTGCATTTGGATTCTTATTCAACTGAGAAGTGCAACAGAAAAAAATAGTGGTTGACAGTTTCAATCAGTCACAGACTAAATTACATGAAGTGTCACTGATGTCTCCACCATATCCAAAAGCACTTCAGATTTCTGTAACTTTGTAGCTGTCATCTTTCATTTAGCATTTTGGAATCTTATAAGCATACAGTATGCACAGATTGCATACATTGAAAAATATAGACTTTTGAGGAGTCTAAAATTCAAAGCAAGTGCGTCAAAGTCACCTTGAGCTCATAAATAGAAACATGTAGGATGATTACATCTTCCCTCAGATTTTTGGAAAATAAAGGCAAAGTTTCAGCTGTTTTGCTTGCATCCAGATTTTTCTCTTTGCCAGCTCTCCAGTACACCATGAGGCAAGGCTGGATGAGCCACATCCAACAACACCCTTACTTGGTGTTGACCAAGACCACCAAGATCTATTTTCAAAGGCCACATAGCCCACATCCTGTATTTGCACGGTTGCTTGCAACATCTTTATACCCTCACATCTCATGTGCCTCAGGAAACCACACAACACACACGGCACAACCAGGTTTCCCATTCCCCGGGACAAACAAATGATTGCAACACAGCAAGGTCCTGACATACACAGTTGAGTTTCACACACTTTCCTGGGAGGACCCTGTAGACTACAGTCCACAAAGACCAGTATGGCCTCCACTTTCCTGGCTCACCTCTTCATCTTCTCCCACTCCACAAGTCTCCATCCTTGTTGAACATTGCGAGCACTCTGCATTCATTCATGATTGGCATCATTTTCTCCCTCAAGGCCTCCCCTGTCCTAAACAGAAACCAGCCAGCAGCAGCACTTTTAAAAACACCATAGCCATTGTATATAGGAAGGGGGGGGGAGAGAAAAGGCTGATGGAAGTTGTGCTCATCAGAAGGCAAACACCTCCTTGCAACACACAGCAAGGAGAATGGCAACTTATGAGTTCACTCCCTCAGCTCACCCTGAGCTGCAGAGCTGTCAACTAGGGCACTCACTGCAGGCCATACCAATCCTTCTCTCCATTGACTTAGGTATTCAAAGACTTGGCATGCTATATTAGATGCAAGTGGTTACTGCGGAGAAGGATGAGTTAAAAGACAGAAGAGAACTCTCTGCATGACCATGAGTAACACTGCTCCCCCCACCGCTCCAGTAGCTCTTCCAAAAGCAGCAGACAGGCCACTGTTCAGGTCAATTTTAAAAGACAACAGATCCCAAAGTGCCCCTTTCATGGGATCCTTTCAAAGCATCTTTACATTGACAATCCTGCTGGAGAAACCTCTTTCAAGTACACATCTCTCGGGGACTGGAAAATGATATAGACTCAAGAAATGGCTTCAGGCTTGAGAAAAATCTGAGGGATGCACCCCATCTCCCTGGAAATTGCTGAGTTCAAATACTCAGAGATGCCTGAGAAGGTGTAGTGATTTCAGTGAACAGGCAAGTCGAGGCAGGGAGGGAGAAAAAAAATACTTAGTGCAGACTACCATGTAAAAGCACAGGCACTGAAGAGGAAAACTAGGGAAAAAAAAAATCAGTTCTCCAGCAGTCTACTGGAGACTTTTACAGGTTTCTCACCTCCCTTTCATTACAGGTCCTTGGCAGATAATGACATGGCCAGGCAGTTTCCATCATGTAGGCTTATGTGGCAGAATCACRGCAGGTACCAGGTATAACCAGATAAGAAAGCTTGTGAAGTCTTACCAAAGGTGCTGCAAGTTGTTGTGGGATAGTTGATGCTCCCATCCCTTCTTGATCTAACACAGGTAACCAGCTATCCCCCAGTATGAACGACCCCTCCCACTAAGCAAACATGGATTGCTAACTTGACCCCTTCATCTTAGAGTAGGGGAATGCATTAGCCACCTTGCAAACCAAGGCATATTCACCTTTTCCTTTTGCAAGCACTGTAGACCTGGATTCCCCACTGGAGAAAAACATGGCTCACTGGAGGATGGCTCTGCCTTGCACGTCTCTTTTCTGAGCCAACCAAACCCCTCTTTTGTCCAGCAAGAGAGGGCATACATTTAAACACAAAGAAAACGCTAAAATATTTTCTTCCCTTTCTCATATTTTTTCCCCTCAGCATGTCAGTAGTACTAAGTATGCTCTCTTATATCTTATAACCTCGATCTTTTTTGTTCCTCTATAATCTCTTTGCAGTTAAATTACTTCTCCTTTGTTTGTCAGCTCCCTGCTTTGATGTCATTTGTATATTATTACAGAAGGACACACTGTCACATCTACCTCCAGAAAACAGTCCAGCCATAAAGGTCTAGAAGGAATAGCAAGTAAAGGAAAATGACTGGAAAAAAAATAAACAACTTGTAAGTGGCTTTTGTCAATGACATAAGGAAGAACAGAAGTACAATAAAACATCTTACAAAGAAATATAAAAGTACAGCTAAAACCTGCCTTTTGATTGCAGGTGTGGTGTTGAAGAACAAACAAGTCAGAGTAGAAAACAGTGTCAGTTTATGCAGCAGTGGTACAATACGACACAAGCACCATATGCATCACCCTGTATCCCATGAATGATATGCAGCTTAGCAAAGAGGAGGAACAGAAATCATCTCGCATGGTGAGCTGCTGTACCGCAGCATGCTTCACCGTCAAGAGAGGAGGGGACCCGTGTGCTCCTGAAGAGTCCCAAATGCAGAGACGGGAACGCAGCAAGAGGCTCCTAGCATGAATGACCTAGTAGAGAAGCTGTATTCCTAAAGTCACCATGATATATTTGAGTTTTTTAATTGTTTCCTTTTTGAATATAAAAGATCACATTTTAACATTTATTAGTTCGATCGCTACAGCCATATCAGTTTCTAGGGATATCATAGAACTACAGAGAAGCACATCTCTTTTACATAGGTGCTTCAGTGGGAGTTCATACTCCTTTGCTTTTTAAAGATACAAACCTGTATTTATATTGTACTAATCATAATATATATAAAGAAATGAAAGCACAAATTGAAACATGGCTCTCTCACTGTGCAAAAATATTTGCATACCTTCAGTGCTCTGTAAATAACTGAAACAGAGGTCATCTCAGCAGGTTCATCATGAATCACATTGCCAAGATACAGAGCTTACACCAACTAGGCTGCGCTATCTAGTCCATGGATAAATAAGGATTTCAATTTCCAGAGCTGTCAATCTTGCATGTTTTCCAACAGTGGATTCCACAAAATATTTCATAAAGATGCAACCTGAAGCTGAGTGAAAAATAACTCAAACCTCTTTCAGTGTTGTTGTAGAAAAGGGCTTCTATAGCAAACAAATTATACACCCTGTGCTAATGCACATTGCAGGTACAAAAGTCAATGTCCTGTAAAACATACGCACAGAACTTGCAGCAACAGAGACATCCAAGTCTCAAAAACAGTGCCCTTTTCTGCAAATTCTTTGACATTTTCAACAATCTAGACAGGGGAAAGCAACTCATGAGAGTTAGGGCAATTGAGAGACATCTGGGATACTTAAAGGCAGCATCCCAGGGGCAGGAAGAAGAGCAAGTATGATGTTGGGGTGGGAGGGGTGAGCTTGGGGAGATGGGTGCAGAGAACCTTATTCTTAATTAGATATCCAAGGCTAAAAAGGAGATTAAAAGTTATAAATCAAAGACCATTTAGTTTCACACCAGGTATTAAGACCCAGCTTCTAGATGCCATTAATCTTAGGGACTTAACAACAGGCTTTAATGGGAAGAGGCTCATTCTCTGCAGTGAGAAACAAAGGATCTTTCCATTAGACACAGTGACCACAGCCCATTCCTTTCTGATCCTCCTTCACCTTATATTCAGTGTCAAGCACAGCACAATTCATCATTTTGGTACAAAGCTGTTTGCAGCTCAGTGGTCTGCAATTATATTATATACCAGAAATGGAGCTCCTGAAAGAGCATTAAGTTCCTTCATTCCAGCCTGAACTTGCTATTACTGCTTTGAAGCAATGCAGGTAAATTTTAAACATAAAATCAACAAATAATCATGAGCTTTTCATTTTTATGCTGCATTTGCTGCAACTCCYCAAGCTTGGTCACAAAGGCAAACCTCCCTGCACAGCGCACGAACGCCAAGGAAGACGCACAGGCAGAAAGGGCACAAGGAAGGAATCTCCCTCGTTGATGAGCTCAGAGAAACAGGCTGTTTGGGAAGCAGCTGACACAGCAATTTCTTTTTTTCTTCCTTTTTCCCTTGTAACTGTTCTTACTCTTATCATTCCCCATGTAAAAATCATACCCTTGCATCCCCTGCAAGAAAAAATGCTCTTTTGTCAGGACTTTCAGCACATTATTGCTTGAAATATTCATGTCACCTTGGTCTTCGCCATTTTGGGCTGTGTTGCCTAGAATTCTTTGAAGTCCCCATTTCAGCTGCTTTAGTCTTGCTTCTGCTACTGTTTTACCAAAATTCTTCTTTACCAAGAGCAAAAACTTTCTCTAATCTAATGAAAAGATCTTTTTATCCTCTCCCATCTTATTTGATTTGCAGACCCCTTGAAAACTTTCCTGGGGAAGTACAGCTACTGCTACAGCAAATTTAAAGAGTCTCTGCTGCTTTCATGGATCCATCCAGATCAAGTCCATGAATCACTGAATCAAAATCACAGACTTGGGTTCTTTTACTCTCAGTATCTGCTCCTTTCTAAGCTCCTGGAGTTGTGCTGTCCTCACTTCATGTTTTGTTAACTCTTAAAAACTTTCTCCAGTAGTTTTTCATCCTTACTTATGACTTCCTATTCAAGTCCCTCTTTTTTTTTTTATTAATTACTCATTTTTCACTAATCATCTTCTATTACTTTCTCTCCTCCAGCACCCATTATTGTTTTTCACCATTTCAACTGCTGTCATTATGCAACTCTATAGCCTTTATCTTTTCTCTTTTAACCTTCATAATATAACTCTAACATTTTGCCTCTCATGCAAATTCACAAACCCAGAAGTATCTCCAAATTTACCATTCTTTTCTCATTCTCTTTGAACTCTTTCCAGGCTTTGTCATTTCATCTCGCTTATCTCTCCCCTCAAAATCTACCCTCTCYGCACAGAAATGTGTGTCACTAGGACTAATGTAGTGAGAAAAGGTATTCTAGTAATTCCTCTCTCTTTGGCAGGCAGTACAGTCTGTACAGAGAACACAATCAGACAGAGAACACAGTCAGAAAAAAAGTGAGATTTTGGACTAGGAACTGAACTCTCAGGGAAACAGCTTGAACACATTAAGACTAATTTAATTGTAATTTATCAAATGCCAAAATAAGCTAAAACACATTCATTTTACATTGAGGGAAAAGTCTGAGTGCAGCACAGGACCTCAAATTACATAACAGCTTGGCATTTTTTTTTTTTAATGTGTCTACCAGGTTTCTCTGCTGGGACTATACCCTGCAACCTTGCTATTTATAAAACGCTCAGTGCATACGAATGGCCCTAGTGGGCCAGCCTGGGTGTTCGGCCTGAACGAAGGACCCCACTGTCTCAAACTAAATATCCATTCTGACCCAGTCCCCTGTCTCCAGGAGCAGCCAAAAACAGAGTCCTTGGGAACTGGGGAAAAAAAAACAGAGTAATTGCACAGAAATATACTTTTCTTCTCACCCCAAAAACACATGCCTCACAACTTTTCTACATTTTGCAGCAAATAGCTTCCTAACCTAGATGTAGTATCTTTGTATTTGTCAGCTCTGATTTTTATTTTTCTTTTTTAACTTTGCTCCGCAGCTTTTTATAACCAGGCAGCATGCACAACATCCCGTAGCAAGCAATTCCAGAGCTGACTTACATTTTGGGCAAAGAGCAATTTTCTTTCCTTGCTTTCAAGTTGCTACCTGCCTGCTTTACCCAATAGTTCTTCTGTTACAAATATAAGGTGGTACTAAACAGTAATTTCCGATTCATGCTCCTCACGCACCTCATGATTTTGTAGACTTYTAGCATTATCATCTGGCTACTGTCTCTTTTCCAACCTAGAAAAAGCTAGTTCATAGCTAGTTGTTCTTTGCATGGAAGCTGTTCTGTGCCTTGATCATTCTTGCTGCCCTTCTCTGAGCCTTCTCCACTTCTACTCTACTTTTTTCTGAGAAAGGGAAACCAGAACTGCACACTGTATTCAAGACACAAACACACCATCAATTTAGAGAGTGGCATAATGACATTTTCACCTCTATCTTTTCACAGCTATTTCTGACATAAATTTGCTTTTTGACTGCTATTAAGCACTGAGATGATTTTTTTCATGAAATTACTGCTTCTAATCCCAAGACCTCATTCTTGCCTGGCAAGGGCCAGCTCAAAACATTTTGCAAGTATTGACCCTGAATGTCACCCACCATTTTAATGGCCACTTAGCCTGGTAAGGTTCTTCAGCAGTTTTCCACTCTGCCCTTTCTTCTTTTACCCTGAATAACTTAATACCAGAAAAAAAACCATTACCACCCTTCACTCTCTGTTCCAAACCATTTACGACTGTAATGATCCCCGTGGGCACCCACAGAGATCTCTGTGGAAATCCACAGGTGCTTTCTAACCGCTATGAGAACTGACCACACGCTATTAAACCTGTTGGCTCCGTCATCCTCATAATCTCCCTTCAAGCAGTTGTAGGCTAGTATTAGCTTGTCTCTAAGCCCCCTCTTCATCAGGGTTCACTTTACAGAAGTCAATTCTTTCACAGTATTTGTGTCACACTTATCCAGTGACCCTTCTAACATCCACTAATCTAATCTTTTTACTTTTTTTAATTAATCCACTCAATTTAAGCAYGAGATTTACTGGTTTGTAGGTTCTCAGATCCCCCATGAATACTTTCTAATATTTAACATCAAATTAGACAACTTCAAATCTTCAGCTGCTGAGACCCTGTTAAGCAAGAGGCTGTACACCACAGTCTGTAGCTGGTCTACTTCATCCTTTAGTTCCTTAAAGCCTTGGGTGAGTTGCATCTAGTCCTATTAACTTGGGAACATTCAATTTGCTCCATAAACTCTCCTACAAATGCCATCAGTGGACAAAGACAACCTGAGAAGCCTCCCATAAGACAGGTTCCAAAACAAGATCCAGCCCAAGCATTTCAAGGGTGAGCAGAGACACGTAAAAAACTTAAATATTTAGTTTTCTCCTGTAGTTTTATCTTAGATCACTTCTTCTATAATGTGATCAGACATAAGCCCCACAGACTCTTCAGCAGGCCTCCTGCTATCTTCTGCTTGAAAAAAGCATCTATTAATTTTATGTTTAGCCTGATAGGGGTTTTTTGTTTCTATTTTCCTTCTTTGGATATAGCCTCAGCTTTTGTAAGAGTGTCTTCTTGCTTTTACTAGTCCCCTGTACCTTGTCATTTAGCTATACTGGCTTCCTTTTCCTAAGTCTTTTATAGGCTTTCAGCATTTGTGTGGAGCCTCCAAAATAGCATCCTGAAACAGCATCTCTGCCACCTGCAAACATTTTACTCTTACAGTTGTCCTTTCAGCTTTTCTTTAAACAAGCATCCTCACTTTTACACAGTTTCCCTTTTTGAAGTAGAGCATAATTTGAGAGAGCGAAGAAGAAAGAATGGCAGCTTCCATTTTTCTTGCCTTCCTCCCATTCCCAGGGAGGAGAGAGAGGCAGAATACCTGTAAAGACCTAAAAAGCTGTCTCACTACCTTTTTTCCAGATAGCATCTTACAATCTGTCCATGACACCGCTGCCTACCCACTGAACAAAATACAGTCTCTTACCTACCTGTTAGTCACCATCACTCTGTAATCGTCTACTGCCTCTGATCTGTGCTTGCGCAGAGCCTAGCACAGGTGGGTACCAGCTCTATCACATCAGCTCCTAGGTCATAAGGAAACAAAGAAATAGTAAGTATTGAAAAGACAGCTCATCGCCAGTTCTCAGACACTTACAGAAGTCATAAAACATCTGTATTTCAAGACAATAAATCAGAAGTGTAAGGCATTCAACTACCCTGTAATGAACCAAACAGAAAAAGAGTCAGGAAAAAAAAATCATCCTTTAAAATAACTGGCAGATTGGGTGGTGACGAGAATCAAAAAAGGGGTCAAAGAATTAATAAAATCCATGAGACATGAATTTGAGAAAAACTCTCAACATTTCCCTTGGTGCCCTAAGCACTGTTCAAATTAAACAGGCCTCAAATACAGGATGAAATGTGGGCCTGAGTGAAATCCATGACAAAATTCAGGCAGGCAGAACTTCAGCATTCACTCACCTTCCCACAAACTGGAAAAAGTTCAAGAGAAAAATGCTGTTACTGTCTAAGGTCTCAAAACAATACCAAAAAAATAAAAACATAAAAAAATAGATGAATCATTAAGAACACTTCAAGGTGTTAACCCATTGTAAGAACCAAAAATAAAAACAATATAAACATCCAAAAAATTATCTTTTTTTCATTATTGAAACAGAAAATATACTGCTGATCAATCAATTGCTGTCTTACTTGAAACAGCAAGACAAGAATCATACAGCAGCAAAATGCACTTCAACAAAAAGGTATTTCACAAGTGAAAGACAGTAAGAGTCTACCTAATTCAAGAGTTCATGTCTTTGATTCAGAAAGGCTTTGGCACGGAACCAAGTTACTAACAAGGACCAGTTCACCCTTGAACCTAATCAAAGGCATGAGGCTGTCAGGAGTCACTGTTTACTCACTTAAATAGAGTGACTAAACTAGGTGACTGAAAGCGCTCACATTTTTTTCCAATGCTTTTCTGACCTGTGAAAGTCTCAAGAAACTCACTGAATACCTAAGCAGTACTGCATAAAAACTCTCTGTACCAAGGAAACTTCTCATATGCAGGAAGGACTCTCCAGGCGAGCTAAGGAAGAGCCAGGGACCTACGTTAACCATGCCACATTTTCTCACCAACACCCTGCTCGCTATCACCAAGTACTTGAGATTTTTATCATTTACTTATTTCCTTCTAAACTACAAATTCATATCCTATGCACACACACACACACACACACACACCCTTCCACCAAACCTGGCCATGTCAAACTGCTGCAGAAGCTGCCAAGAGCAGATTTAGATGGTGTCTTTACAGCACGGGGATCAACTGAAGCTAAAAGGAAGGAAGGTCATCTTGAATTGCAGCATCTAGGTGGTAGCTGAAGCTTAGTATTGTTGAGAAGCCAACGCATCACCCTCTCTTTGCCTCCCACTTTTCAGAAAGGCAAGGGCAAATTTAAACCTTGGGAGAGGAGAGTTCTGCTTTTTTTATATTACTATGCACTAGGAAATAATCGAATGCCTCAGTCAGCAGTACCCAACTACCTGCCACCTGCATGCACTGATGACAAAGTACTGAGAGCCCTTCAGTGTGTCGAGTAATTAATTATAACCGTTACTCATAAAGCTGTGCAGGCAACTACAAGCATCATGTCTCTAAGATAAAGTAATCCAGCGATCTATGCATACGCTCACTACACCAGAATGAGAAGTTGAATTTTTAGGCTTCAAAACATTACACAGAAGGCTATACACCTCAATTTTTTTTAAATAAACTTGGCAATATCAGTGCTTTCTACATGCACGTCAACCCTCCCACTGTCCCCTCACCACTCATTTCATGATTTGGATTTCTACATAAAAGTTTCAACTTTTATTCTAGCAACGAGTTTAATCTAATCTTAACAATTACATAAACAAAACTTGAAAGCAAACTCTGAATTCACCTTAGTGATTTAGGGAGAACACACACAGAGAAACCAAAAGTAAAGTAAAGTCTGGATTTCTACAAGTTCATGTCTTGCCTCCCTTACAGCTCTTAACGCAGTACATCTGCTTTGCCAGGACTGCCAGCGCTCACAGCTTGCTCCACAGACATTGTAACTCGAGTTAAAGCATCTTGCCAAAGTGATTTTGTTGATGATATTGGCCTAGAGTTAATAACTTCAGAGTATTAGGGAGAAGGGGGTGTTTTGCCCACTTCAGTGCTCCCACTCTTTACCATAGCACAGGAGAAGAACTGAGCACACAAAAGCAAACTTTATGTACTAATGAATCAGACACTTTTTGGTTTTGTTGCTATCTGGCAGCAAGAGAGAAAATCATGTCAGACCTGAATGAGTACTGAAATGGAGAAGGAAAAAACAAAACAACAACAACAACGAGAAACATCCTCCCTATTTTTCTCCTCCTCCAAAACACGCCCACATTATGCAAATATATCCCACTTGCAGGGATGAATCAAGGATGAATGGCTAGAACAGCTGCTGTATACAACCTTCTGCTCCTACAAAAACTAACATTTCTCCTTATAACAGGTGCTAGCTAATATTACTGACAGAAACAGATTCTGTTTCTTTCTCTTTCCATGTTGAAGAGGTCCTCAGATAAGGAAGGAGATCTCATCAGATGCAGCATATTTGCTGAACTAAAGAAGTCAAGTGGAAAGATGGCAATGATTAAAGCTAAAGTCTAGCCACAAGGAACATGAAAGAAATAGGAACGCCCTTCTTACCATGCTGCATTTTGTTTATATGCCATTTCAAACCACAATATGCTTTTGAGCAAAATAAAAACAAAATACATCTAAGAATTTTTAGGAGAAAAAAAAAAACACAGAGAGAATGAAAATCAACAGTGTTCTCCTTCATGTCCCAGGAGCCACCTTTGGAAACTTGCCAGAACCCATCGACACACTCACAACTCCCAAACAGGCAAAGACCCTTAGGACACAAGTTTCCAAACAGAAGGCCAAAGTATGGAGTGGTAAAAACCACTTCCCTATTCATGCTCAGGGCTGTGAAATGTCCAGGTTTTCACAGATGTGTCTTCTGGTTCAACTCAGAAATCACACCTGGATAAAACAGGAGTACTTCCAAGTACCCAATCATTTGAAATGCTCTTGCCTTGTTGCTCCAGGCATTAAGAAACTCAGATATCCACACACACATATACATGCTCTCACAGGCAAATCACACAGGCAATAGATCTGACTCATCCAGACTTTGTCAGACTTATGGCACATACAGAGTAAATTCAACATAAACGGAACATATCAGACTCACTGCTCATATGAAAAGCATCTCTGCAGGAAAAAAAAAAAAGTGAGTCCCATTAAGCAAACTTGCTGTGTATACTATGCCAGTTCCCAGGAATAAGAGCACTGGTCATATTCTTTATGCTGATGTGTATGTATAGTACTGGTCATGGTTCCCTTCTTCCAGTTCTGCTGGAATGGAAGGGCTTGATAAGGAAAATCAGATTCCTCAATTATCCACAGCTTTAACTCCAGTTACAGTACCTCTTTATTCTCTATTAAGCCAAAATAAGAACAAATGTAGAGATTGGAGTTCCAGGGCAGGAAATGTATTGCTGACAAGGAAAGCACAGATCAAAATATGTGAAGTCACCAGTCAGCCAGAGTTCTCTGGTTGGAAATTATAAAACTGAATGACATAACATTTACTTGGTTTTGCAGGGATATGACTAATAATAGTCTGTTAAAAGCTGCTGAACTTGCCCAGCCTACTCGTACTCTGTCTAAGTCAAAGTGTCAAGACAAGTTAGTGTAAATTTAACCTTTTCACTAATCACCACCGAGCTCTAGTTCAAAAGCACTGCATAACTCTTGCCGAAAACCACCACCACAATTGCCAGAATAGTACATTTTAAAGAATTATGCGTTATTAAGAACACTGACAAAGTGAACAGAATTATCCTTTTTAAAATAATAGAGGTGGAGAAAAATGGAAATAAAGGAGAAATTATTGTGTTCTTGCTCACACTGAAGTAATATTTTTCATGATAACTTCAAGGTAGGGGGGAAAAGGTGGTCTTTAACTTCCTGCAAATTACACAACTGAATTTTTTTTTTAATTGATCAGTTTTGATACAACTTTGATCTCTGAGTTTGAGAGCAAAACTTTCTCTGAAAAGTATTTATTCTTCTTAGAGTGACAAAATTTGTCATTGTGGCTTTCTGACTAACTGCATACTGCAGGAAGGAAACTGTATAACCATCTTAAGGAATATCCATTCTTCTCCAAAATGCAGTACTATGCTGCTTCTATCTCTTCCACCATTTCCACCTGTACAAAAAAAGCATCCTCAACATTATTGCATCCGCTCTGATAAGAGAAGCTGCCCATGGAATATGAAGTTACTTCTCTTCTCGAATGCTACCAAGTTTTCATCTCCTGTCTAACTGATCCCAGAACCTAAGCCTCATACTCAAAGCTAATGTTAGCATGTAAATCTTATGTGGTGTTCAGTGAGATTTAAGTTCTTCAGAATCTATGCCAATTTAGGAAAAACAAACAAACCAGAAAACCCTATAATATACACGTTAGTCTGCACAAAACCCAAAAGAGTCACTCTCTTTCTTTCATTAACCAGAACACTGCTACTTTATTTTCCAAAGAGGACAAGTAAGCTAAGAAAGGTCAAAACAAAAGTGAGGACATCATATGAGACAAATGCTAGCCAAAAGCATTTTTAGATATGTAACAACATATTAACATATTAAGTTTTATGTGATAGTTTGATTCATTAATTTTTGCAAAAGATTTTTAAAATATTCAAATGAAACTTAGATCACTGACACCTTTCAGAAGAAAAAAAAAAAACAGGAAAATATCTACCTAGGTTTTGTTTTTTTTTTAAACCAACTATTCTGAAAGACATTTTTTTACTGCAGGATACCAGCTGATATATTTCCTGTAGTATGCTTAATTCAGACACATCTCTTTACTAGTGGACCAAGGAGGATGCTTGGTGTTATAAAACCTGGATTGTATTCCTGGCTAAACAAGTGATTTGTAGTGCAGCCTTACTTTGTCCCTCTTTCACCATTATCAAATGGGAAGACAATACACAGCTGTTTCAGAACTGAAGTTTTAATATATCCCAGTTTACTTCAATAAGACGCAAGTTTTAAAATATCTCMGTGAGCCGCACTGTGAAAACTGCAGTTCCAGTTAAGGGTGAACTCCCGAGTATAGCGACAACTTCTGGAAAAGCAACTTTATGGTCGCTTTTTCTCAATCAGAGCCCAGCTGCCTTCTGGAGAAACAGGACTGAACAGATTCACATAAGTACTGCAGATGCCAAAAAATAATGAAAAGACTAATCCTGAATATTGCAGCTGCTGCTAATGTGCACTGCCTAACAATGCAGAAAGTATTACAGCCACTATTATCTTCAGCATGTATTCTACACAGAAAAAAAGAAAAATGATATGTAGTCTGGGAGAACTGAAGATTATAGTCTGAAGAAGAAAATAACTCAGTGCATATAGCTTGAGGTTACAAGGAAAGCATCTGCTAATATGCAGCGGGCTCCCATAATTGTGCAGCTGAAGTAATAATACCCCAGCAAAATGCCATTAAAATGTTCAGTGTTTAACAACTGTGCCAATTTTCATGCACATCAGTTCATTCCACAAGTTGGCTGATCCACTTTGGTAATCTAAATGCTCCAAAATGATTAAAGAAAAAAAAAAAACACCATATCCACTACACTTTAAAGACAGGAGGCCAAATTAAATCCTGGGTAAGCCTATTAATTTTAACGGTGATATATCAGGGAAAAATTGGATTCCAAGTCTGATTTTGGAAACGGGGAGAGGAGATTTAAATAATATTAGGGATTTTTTGGTGGGACACACATCAGCAAGTTTCAGACAATTTAAGTCCCCACCCCAAATGTATTGGAATCACATATGCTAGAAAAATAAGAGAGAAAATTAATAAGAGGATTTTTTAATCTACAGTGCTTTCACATTCTTCCTCTTAATTTTTTGGCTTCGATTGTTCTCTTTCAATGACGGATGCTCTCTCTCCATTCATCTCAGCACACATGACAGAAAGACAGAATCTATCACCAGAGCCACAACACACAGCACAGTCCCCCTGGTACTGCAAATCACAAGCGGACAGGTGCCACCCCCTATCCCCACCAATCTGCGTAGCTCTCCTCCTCTGCATTCTGCATGAAGTTGAACGTTGTTTTGTTTTCCAAGGTGGCTGGGGAGATAGCAAGACAACCACAAGGTGGCTGTGATCTGGACATATTCCACCACCTCTCTGAAATATTCTTACTCCGGGCCAAATACTTTCCCCATCCACAGTGAAGGCCCCCGATGCTTTGGCAGTCCTCTACAAGCCCGTCCCCTCCCTCTGCCACCCAACCCGCATGCACGTTCCCACATCCCAGAGCACTTGCAGTGCTGAAGCAATTGCGAATGTCTCAGGCAAAGCAAAGACACTTCAGTCCCAGGCATCATCCCAGCGAGGGCACGCAAGATAAGAGCTGCCAAKCTCCTTCTCAGCTCTCAACAGACTGCAACAGAGCACTATTTTTTGTTTTGTTTAGTACTAAGAAAATTAGGGGAGGAGAAGAGTTAAACGGATGACTAGGATCGCTGTCAAGAATTTTATTGCACACCTCAGTTTATCATAAGCTGTTATTAAAAGCAAATGTCTATCCTCTGCGTTGCACCAGGTTTAAATGACAGAGCAGKAAGCAGACCCCAGGCCCCATTACTCTGCATCATGCTCACTGTTAAACCTCCCTTCATAGCCCTCCCCTGCTCAGGATCTCCAGCCTTTGCAGAATGTATCCTTACTTCCAAAGGGCAAACTACATTCTCCTTATTTTATGCTGCCTCCATAGCTTTGTTGGGTTGCTTTTGTTTGATTACTTTTGAAAGTTAAACCACTCACTAGAAAAAAGCTGCCACAGAAGAACATGGTTTGCCTCAGTTTGCATTTGCCACACTGACGTCATACATATTCACCCAAGGTATACATATTCACCCAAGAATACCTGGACCTGATTTTGCTCCTGTATTTCAGATTTGCTTCAGATACCTGTTGTGTGTAAAAATGTAACTGCACTATACACATTAAAAGAGAGCGAGAGGCTTTGAGAGTTGCTGTTGGGGATGACCTGGGGTTTTAGCACTAAAGAATTTGTGGGAATTTAAGCAGGAAAGTATGTAAAAATATTAAGCACATTATCCTGAGGGCTCTACTGGATGAAATGCAATGTTACTTCAGTATCTGGCATTTGCTCTCAGTATCTTTGACAATTCACCATATAATACTTACAATTTAGATGTTAATTCACCATTAATAGTACAAATCAGTAACACATACAGAACTAAAGGCAGCAAACTGCCTGACAGACAGGAAACTCCTATTATAAATGCCTTTAGCAACATTCAGCTAACTGAGTTGCGACACAAAAGATTTTGCTTACCAGGACAGGATGGGAGGAGATATGCCCTGTATGCAAGCACTTCTGTGATTCCGCTCTTTCCAATCACTTGTAATTATGTATGAAGGAGAAGACATCTGATTTAGTGCATCTGCACTAGAGCATGTCCCTGAAACTTTACTAGAACAAGTATGGGAATAAATAGCATAAACAAGGAGAAGAGAGAAGAAGCACCCAGACCTGATATGGAAATCCTAATGTTAGGACTGATCCTCCCTTCAGAAATATAAATAAGACTGTAAGAAAAGCTGCCATGTTCTAAAATCTCATCCTCCTTCAAAGGCAGGAGAGCTTGACATGATGCCACACAGAGAAAAGATGCGCACTGCAGATAATTCTGCAAGATATTCAAGCTGTGTGTGAGAAGAGAGTTCAAACCTCTACCAGTGGCTAAATACATGCACTGAGCCTACAGGTAGTTGCCCATGCTACCTTTGCCAGTGCTTTACCCATCCCATATCTTAACATAGTCTCTAACTTTCTACCACAAGGATTGATCTTTTTCAGAACAAATGAATTTTGCTCTCCATTCCCTTGTGCTTGAGGCAGCATTGACACATAGTGACTGTAAACGAAAATTAGACCATGCAGGAGGGTATACTAAATGATTCCAGGAAAAAACAATGTTAAAATGGTATTTAAACACAATATTAACAAAGTAACAGTGTAAAAAATACATATAGTTTTGAAAATAATAAGTCTTTTACGATCTTTATCTCAGATTAGATAAAACAAAAATGTGAATGTATTAGGAAATGGGAAAAAAAAACATTTAAACTCCCAGACTATTTTAAGTTTCTGCTTTATTTATACTATGCACTAAATGTGCATATAAATATTGCTTGCGGCTCCAGATCAGATGCAATTGCATTTTAAGAAGACTTTGGGTCCCCCCCCAATGCTTTTTCACATTGATTCTCTTGTGAAAAAGACGACTGATGGTGATGCTCCTGCCTTCACAAAGATTAAAAATTTCTGATAGATAATTCACATATTTGGGGCTTTTCTGCTCTATCTTAATCCATTTAAAATGATTCAACTGTTGGAACTAGTCTCAGAATTATACTATCCTGTCAATAACAAAACACCCCAAAATCTTTTTTTTATGCTTTTGGGATATTTTTAGAAGTGTAAAATATTTGGCTTTTCCAAGATTTTCAGTGAATAGGAAAATCTTCTCTTCCAAAAAAAATTTCTAACCAACATTTGTGTTGTTTTTTCCATTCCCTTTTTCTCTTCTTCTTTCCCTTTTAAGCTTCCTTCTTATCCCACATTCCTTTCTCAGTGCTGGAAAGGAAACCAAAACCAGTCTACTACCGTCAGCACTAATTGCCAATCAATAAAACACAAAAGACGACAACATCAGAAGATGCCTTTTGCCTTTGTTTGCATCTATATGTTTCTAGGTGAAGAATTAACTTAAGATGGTTACTCCAGTGAGTCGGTTACTCCAGTGAGTCCAGATACCATTCAATGTATTAACTGGGTTGCAGCTAGAGGATGCGTCTCTCAGACCAAACACACCCCCAGTTACTCAAAATCAGATTCTGAATACGTAAATATTATGCTAAAATATGTTCTTCTGCACAGTAACTTTAAGCTATCTCACAGTGCCTCCTCATTCCTTGAAATACTCTCATAAGGACACTGCTCGGGATCAGCAACAATTTGGAAGAAAATTTCCTCTACCAACTTTCAAAAAGAAATGTTTCATGCTGTTTTGCAAATTGCTACAACTGAGATAAAACTGACAGGTTTGTCTTTTCCCTTGTCAGACCATGTTCCTCCCCAGAATACCTGTAGGCCTTGTGTTTTGTGTTTCAAGTCTGAAGCTAGGTAGAGAAAAGAGCTGATGGGGCAGCCGGCATGGTTTGGGACACAAAGCTAGGCAGTTCTGGAGTCAGAGACCAAATAGAGCAGGGTTAATAAATATGAGCATTCTATTTTTACTTCATTATGCAGATCTTTCTATGGAGGACTGATCGTAAATCTCCAAGCAGTTAGAATGGACTTTATACACACAAAACAAAACAAAAGGTTAGTAATTACTTAGCCTCCTATCAACTAAATGGCAGAGCCTTCATTTCAAAAAAAAAAAAAAAAAGAAAAAGAAAACAATAAACACTTCTTGTATACTGGTGTTTGTTGTACAGGTTGCCTTCCTTTTCACAGAGTACAAAGATCATCTATTTTTATGCTGGGTACTCAAAAAAATGCCTTATTTTCATATATACCATAAATGTGAAAGAACATCAGAGCCTCAAAATACAAAAGCAGCCCACATCTGAGGCGTTAAGATAGAGGAGTGAAGAAAAAAATCTTGATTCAGTAACAGAAACATTGGAGAAAATAAACAAAAACTAACATTGAAATAGAAAGGGTATGACAAGTCATCAAGTGCCAGGGTAATCAACTTGTCATCAAGTATCTTGCTCCTGTCTACACAGCTTTACAAACTTAAAACAGCAGTAAGAGACAATGCTCTTTGCCATATCCTAACAACTTCCCAATTTACGGCTCATTTCTGCATCTCATGAAGCATCTGTAAAAGAGAAGAGTCATCACAGACAACTGGTTACTTCAAATTTTGATGGGTAAGCCATAAGCGTTATGGATTCTGGTTGTTTTTGAATAAGGCAGTAATTATCACAATTTCTAAGAGAGCACATCTTTCTGGGACATGAGACATTTCTTACCATTATAAGGTTAACTGCTTTGCTTGCAATTCATAAATAAAACCATCTTATAATAAAAACAAAAGTTATAGTAATAAATGAAAACTAAAGTTACAATCAACACAGTATTATCTCTATAGACCTGAAAGCCTACTGAGTGACGCCTTTAGAAATGTCGAAAGTCCTCTTTTTGACAATAGTACAGCAAAAAAAAGCTCCTTTTTCAAGAGTGTCTTCTACATAACGAGATGCAAACAGCCAATAAAAGCAACTATTCATACCAAACAGCACCCCATCCAGATTCCTCAAAGTGGGTAGGGGAAATCTTGTGAGGACACTGTATAAAAAACCCCAAACCCATCTAGCGCTGTTAACTAGATGACCAAGCAGAAACACTCGCGCGCCTTTAGGCACCATCCTGCCTGGACGTCCTGGCAGGAGCTGAGGAAACTCAAGGCCTCAGCCTGCGTGGACAGAGCCCAGCACACTGCCAGCAGCCCTGGCTCGCACGCACCACCAGGGCAGCCTGGGCCCTGCCAGCCAAGGCACAGCCTCACCTCCGAGTGCTCCCAAGCTCCCCACGCTGCCGGCACTGCCCACGCACAGCACYGMTYTYTYCRRSCACCTCCTCCYGYRCCCAGCRYCARGACACTGGGRCCACYRCCCRTCCCCACCACAGCCCACCCCACACCACCACTGTGACACGCYGCACCCCCRCCCCTCKCCTCATAGYGGGTTGCCAGACAACACGCGCCTGGGCARCAGGGACGCACTGCGGACAGGATGGGACACGGCAGCAGCCAGGGCACCCCAAAGGCCCCCAGACACACCAAGGACAACTCTCCAGCCCTTCCACTCCCTTCTGTGGCCGCAACAGGCGCTTCCTCTCAGCAGCCTTGCACAGCCCTGCTCAGAGTCAGGTCCCACCTCAACCAAGCAGAGGGCAAGGGCTCTCACGGGGGCTCACAGCTCTTGCCTCCCTCTTGGGCCTCCGCTTCCCTCCAGGCACTCCCCCAAGGGGCCTGCCTCCTGCAGAGCCCTTTGGGCCTCCAGTGGAAGAGGCCCACTCCTTGGGACACCACTCTTGGGGCTTGTTCCAGGGGGCCCACCAGTGATCCCATGGGGCCACACAGACATGCTGACCAGCACAATGTTTGTTTACGAGTCTTAGACAAGCAGAAGTTTTATTGAAAGATCATGGCCAGCAGGAGAGGTGCTCAAGGAGTGGAAGAAAGCAAATGTCACCCCAGGCTTCAGAAAGGGCAAGAAAGGAGACCCAGGGAACTACAGGCCAGTCAGCCTCACCTCCATCCCTGGAAAGGTGATGGAGCAGCTCATCCTGGAGGCCATCTCCAAGCATATAAAGACTAAGAAGGTGATCAAGAGCAGTCAGCACGGATTCACAGAGGGGAAGTCCTGCTTAATCAACCTGAGAGCCTTCTCTGATGGGATGACTAGCTGGGTAGAAGAGGGAAGCAGTGGATGTTGTCTGCCTTCAGGAAGGCTTTTGACACTGTCTCCCATAACACACTCATAGGTAAGGTCAGGAAGTGCAGCTAGACGAGTAGACAGTGAAGTGGATTGAGAATTGACTGAATGGCAGAGCTCAGCAGGTTGTGATAAGTGGCTTAAAGTCTCGTTGGAGGCCTGTCGCTAGCAGTGTCCCCCACGGGCCAATACTGGGTCCAGTATTGTTCAACTTATTCATCAGTGACCTGGATGAAGGGACCGAGTGCATCCTCAGCAAGTTCACTGATGATACAAACCTGGGAGGAGTGGCTGATACACCAGAAGGCTGTGCTGCCATTCAGAGGGTCCTCACCAGGCTGGAGAAATGGGCAGAGAGGAACCTCATGGAGTTCAAAGGGAAGTGCAGAGTCCGGCACCTAGAAATAAATAATAGCACCTGTGCCAGTACAGGCTGGGGGCTGACTTGCTGGAAAGCAGCTCTGCAGAGAAGGACCTGGGAGTCCTGGGCCTGGGAGGTGGACCACAAGTTTACCATGAACCAGTAGCATGCCCTTGTGGCCTAGAAGGCCAATGGTATCCTGGCTGAGGAAAAGATGAGAGAGCTGGGACCGTTCAGGCTAGAGAGGAGAGGGCTCAGGAGGATCTTATCAATGCATACAAATACCTGAAGGGAGGGTGTCAAGAGGATGGGGCCAAACTGTTTTCAGTGGTGCCCAGTGACAGGGTGAGAGGCAACAGGCACATATTGAAACACAGGAAGCTCCATCTGAACATAAGGAAAAACTTGTTTACTGTGAGAGTGACTGAGCACTGGAACAGGTTGCCCAGAGAGGCTGTGGAGTCTCCTTCCTTGGAGACATTCAAAAGTTGTCTGCCTAGGCCCTGGGCAACATGTTCTAGGTGACCCTGCTTGAGCAAGGGGGTTGGACCAAAAGATCTCCAGAAGTCCCTTCCAACTGCAATCATTCTGTGATTCTCTGATAAACTCTGTACGGTGACACTGTCCATTCCTTCAGGCATCTTCTCTGGTTCTGCATTACCCTGTTTTCTATCAAACAGATTAGATCAGACCTTTATTAAAATACTTTTTTACTTGTCTTTGTGTCAAAGTTTTAAAGAACGGAAAAGGTGGAAAAAGTCAGGACATAAACATAATTCCACACCTTTACAATGTATTTGATAGAAATTGTCTCAGAACAAACAGCACCTTCATTTGCACCAGCATAACCAAAGGGAGCTGTTTGGTTTTCTTTCAATTTACTTTTGCCAACACCCTACTTCTGATGTGTGGTCCACTTACTTAGAGAATAAAATTGGTTAAGGATGCCAGAGCTGTCCCATTGGCAGCAAAGGAACAAGGAGAGCTGAGAGCTGCAGCCATGGTAAAAATTCCATTCAGGTTGCTATAAGAATTCCCACTGCTCTCCACACACACACACACACACACACACACAAAGAAAAAAAAAAAAAGACTGGAATTCATTCAACTCCAGCTTCAGCCTTTCAATGTCTATAATTATTCCCAAAGGACTAATGAGGAAGCCGGTTCTCCATCTCATAAGAAATGCTGACAATCAAAAAGCAAGACATTTGGTACTGTGCAGCAAGATGAAGCTAGCCCTTAAAATACTGGAAGAGGCAGTGAGGGAAGTGGATTTTTAATCAATGTAACATTTCCAATAGTTCCATCCTAAGAAAGAAAAACATTCATCTGTTAAGTCCTTCTTCTAAGACATTTATATTTTTAAACTATTTGTTTCATGGAGTGGGTCTATTTATTATATATTACAAAATGCTGTAAGACCTTCTGAAACTAATGGCATGTAAGACAAGAAACGGGTGAGAATTATCTGTTGCAAAAGAATGGCTTTGAATGAATTTTGACAACTCAGACAAGTTGCATTATTCCACTTCTTTACCTATTCATCCAAACGAGTTTTCCAGACCTAAGATAGACTTACCTAAAGATATTAGTAAGCTCCTTTTTGCAAGATAATAATTACATTTGATCTTCAAGAAAATTCACTGAGGTGCAGAATCTCTGATATTTATTGAAATATTAGATGTTCTTCCTCTTTAACAAAGAATTTAACACACATGCTCAAAGATTCACTGGAGGAATGATTAGTTTTTGGGATGCATTACATACGTTGGGCTCTTTGAACTTCAGACGTACAAAAAACCCCAGCAATCAGCATCTCTGAAGTCTTATGCAAAATCATTCACAATAAACCACATCCCAAACAAAATTAATCTAGTAAACCTTGACTCATGGCCCACTTTTAAGAGACCACTCAAAGTTTTATTGCACTGTTTTAGCGACCTAATTTTACAATGCAGTTTTTCATTATTTATCTTGGTTCCTTAATGAGAACCCTAAGATCTCACTTCAATGAACAACAAAGACAAGGGTGAGATGTCTTCTGGAATTCTCAAATATTTTTCTGAATAGCAAGGTTGTGCAAATTAAAGTACCATGGCARCTCTTCCAAAATTCCTCTTAAATATATTACCTGCCACACTTTGGAAGGCAAAGAGTTTTCTCCAACAGTTGTTCAAAGCAGCAACTAATTTAAAATGCTAGTACCTCATCCTGAAGACAGCAATCCGAGTTCCCTCCTGATTTTTGGTAAAAAACAATTTGAAAGTGCCAAACGGCTCAATGAATGTGCAGCGTGACAGCTTCTACGTCATGGATTATTAAATAGAACAGAAAGGATGAATACTTTTAAAATATAACAGAAGACTGCAAGTCAATAAAAATGGCCCAGCAAGCATTTATTTCACTAGACGCTCACTGAAGACCTAACAAAATTTGGTCCTGTCCAGCCCCAAAGTGCGACAATATTTACAGCCATTTCTATGGACGTCCTGACCCATGTTTCTCAATCTGTCTTCCCATCTCTAGAAATGTCAATTTTAATACCAAGGATTAAGTAAGCAGAAGTAAAAACAACAACAACCACCCTAAACACAGGAGTTGATCGTTTAATTTTATTTTACAAGGTGTGCTTGGATAGGTATAATACACAAAATAGAAGAAATATGCAAGAGAGATGTAGGTACTATTTCTAACACCATGTCCCATCATCACTATGTCCTGTATAATTCTAACACAGATAGATAGATTTACTGATCATAATCATCCAAACGGTTATTTAAAACACTTAAAATATTTTACCATAATAAAAAAAAATGTGCAAGTCAATCACTAGATAATTGCAATGTAAGATCCAGTGACAAGCTGTTTCATCTCTAATCACAGGCCCCAGGTACAATTATTTCAGAATCTAACATCAACAAATTGATTACTTTTACGAATAAAGTGTTGGTAGCATGCATTAAAGTAATGAACATAAGCCACACTCTCAGGGCAAGATTTTAAAGAACCTTAGTTTTCTAAAATGTATGCACCCACATTGCAATATTATTTAGGCTTCTTCCATGGTTTGCAAAGTAGGTCTCTTCACAAGATGATGTTTCATCCTGGCCTAGGACCTAATTTTATTAAAGTTCAGAATCTCAGAACTTTTCCAAGACAAGACACACAATTTTTTCACTGGATGGCTATTCACCTTCTCCAAAGCTTCTATTTCTAGATTTGGCAAATCAAAGTCCATTACTTGTGCAGAACTGAATGCTACATATTCTACACTGCCATTGATAACCATCATTTCTTCATACAAAAGTGAAAAGAAAAAAAAAGACATAAAACAAGCAGTCATGACTCAAAACAACATGGAAACTGAAGGCAAGAACTGAGAGGTAACAGAAACAAAAACAAAAGGGGCAGTGTACAAGGTGTTCACCAGAACAGATAACTTCCTGCTATTTGCAAGAAGCAAATACTGCAAATACTGCAAAGAGAGGCACAGAAAGGGCCACTATCTCTGCAGCATGCATGCAAATAACCTGAGTAGTTTCTCAGAAATCAGCACAAATTTCTTCTCCAAAAAAACAAAATTAAGGCTGGGAGGAATGACTGCATAAACAATAAAAATCAATTCTTGGAATTAACCATATGACCTTCAATATGTTTAACCCTAATCCATTCTTATGGTGCCAGTCACAAAATACAATTTACGGAGATCTGATTACAAAAAGCAGCCGTTGCTCCAGAAAGGGGGGGGGGGGGGGAAGGCTGAATGACAAGGACCATAAAGTGCTTTGTGTTCGATCTACACTGTTTTCCTAACTAGTAGTCCTCAGAATTGATTTGACATTCCCTTTTTAGCAGCAGCCATTTGGAAGGAGGACTTTTAGGGAAGCTGTATGAGGTGCTACTCTTTGCCAGACATAAGTGCATAAACTTTCCAATAGGGGTTTTGAAAAAGCTAAACCCTCTTTAGCAAGATGGCTGGAAACAGCAACTTCTTAGTAGTCTAAAGCCTTCTCTAAGCACTGGTAAGAGTCATAAATAGTCCAGCACTTAACCAGATGAAAAACGACCAACAGAAGGGTAGCAGATGCAAAACGAGCCTTCCTTCCTCTCGAGAGCTAAAACGGAAAATGAAGGGTGGTTAAAAAAAAGAAAAAAAGTAGAGCTTTTCTCCTCCTAAGTATATCAAGAGCAACCAAGGACAGCCAGGACATCTAGAAAAACACAGAACATGTGCTCAACCACTACCAACCTCCTACTACTTTGTCCCAAACTTCACATGGGCTGAGTAAGCTCTAAGGCAAAAAAAAAAAAAAAAATGTTGAGGGAGGAAGGGGAACCTGAGGACAGAAACAAGTTTGAACTGACCCATTTGTAAAAAGAAAGGCACACATGCTTAATACCACAATAACTTTTTTTTTAACTGATTTTCTCTTTAAATTAAAAAGTTATTGTGGTTCTTTTTTCTTCATGAAGATTACAGAAACAATAGATTATTTCTGGCTTTCACAAAACTTTTTGCACACAGCAATAAGAAAGATTTTTTAAAAGTAGTGTGAAAAGATGCATAAATGTGACTACTGCTGAATTTTAGAAACTCATAGTTAAAGCCACATTGAAAATGTTGAAAAAATTTACCTGAAGCTGCTTTGTAAAACAATTAGCATTTTACTTCTTGGAAACATTCCAAGAAACAAAACCATTTTCTAGATATCTGTACTTCCTGAAGGCATAATTGTCTAAAAGACCCCCCCCCTTTTTTTTTTTTTTAAGTGGAAAGGATGTTCTTCTTTCAAACCCAGTTACAGCTTCTTACCTCAGCAAACACTTTTCTAAAGCATCCTCTCCCCTGCCATTCCCACCTCGTTTTCACAAAGAATTAGTGTACTATATGCCTTACACAGAGGTAGTTGTCAAAGTCACTCTATAGTTCAACTTGCTGGAGAAGATGAAGGCCACACACAGACATCAGTGTAAGGAACACTACATATAGGCATTCGCTCATGCCAAAATATGGAAAGCAGCTGAAACTCAAGACCTTTTATCTAATGTATGAATAGTTTACCCACGTATATTTTTTTACAGCCTGGTCTTTCATATCCATCCATGCAAGACTTGCTTGAAAATTGAAACGCAAAAGATCTGCAATTACTGCAACATCCCTCACTGGCCATGAAACACACAGCTGTGACCTGTTCTTAACCATTCAGCACATGGCTGCAAACAAACATTGTCRCAGCACATCTTTTTCACTAAGGCACCCTTCCACCCCTTTTCTGAAGGCTTCGGCTGTGCTAAAAACAAAATTTGACGTTCTTCCCTTTCAAGGCCTACACGGACTATTCTCGCTTCCTCCCAAATCGGCCACCACTTTCACTTCCTGCCTGCCTTTACATCCAGTCACTCCTGCTCATCTATCATCAGGCCTTTCTCCCATTCAATCCCTTCTAAGAGAAGCTGTACGTCAGCATCTTCAAATCCCTTTATTGTTCTCCTATTCCAACCTGCACTTCTTTGCTACGATGCCATAAAAAAACCTAGCACAAATATCACCGTTTATAACACAAGACAAATTTGTTTCACTATTCCTTGGTACTCCCTTCTATTCATAGTCTGTGGTTTTATTTGAAGATGGAAACATTTTGCCTTGTTGCTTGTTTCTTCTATGGTTAACTGAACATTCCATGATTACGGCTCTTCATTATTGCAGGACTCCCTTTTGCCCTCTACTTAAAAGGCATGATAGGCAGAGTTCCTGAATGCCTTCTTTGCTTCAGTCTTTACTGCTCAGGCCAGCCCTCAGGAACCACAGACCCTGGAGGCAAGAGAGAAAGTCTGGAGAAAGGAAGACTTTCCCTTGGTGGAGGAGGAGTGGGTTAGAGATCATTTAAGCAAACTTGACACCCACAAATCCATGGGACCTGATGGGATGCACCCACGAGTGCTGAGGGAGCTGGCGGATGTCATTGCTAAGCCACTCTCCATCATCTTTGAAAGGTCATGGAGGACAGGAGAGGTGCCTGAAGGCTGGAAGAAAGCCAGTACCACCCCAGTCTTCAAAAAGGGCAAGAAGGAGGACCCAGGMAACTACAGGCCAGTCAGCCTCACCTCCATCCCTGGAAAGGTGATGGAGCAGCTCATCCTGGAGGCCATCTCCAAGCATGTGGAGGACAAGAAGGTGATCAGGAGTAGTCAGCATGGCTTCACCAACGGGAAATCATGCCTAACCAATCTGAGAGCCTTCTCTGATGGAATGACTGCCCGGGTAGATGAGAGGAGAGCAGTGGATGTTGTCTGCCTTGACTTCAGCAAGGCTTTTGACACTGTCTCCCATAGCATCCTCATAGGGAAGCTCAGGAAGTGTGGGTTAGATGAGTGGACAGTGAGGTGGATTGAGAACTGGCTGAATGGCAGAGCTCGGAGGGTTGTGATCAGCAGCACAGAGTCTAGCTGGAGGCCTGTAGCTAGCGGTGTCCCCCAGGGGTCAGTACTGGGTCCAGTCTTCTTCAACTTCTTCATCAGTGATCTGGATGAAGGGACAGAGTGCACCCTCAGCAAGTTTGCTGACCATACCAAACTGGGAGGAGTGGCTGATACACCAGAGGGCTGTGCTGCCATTCAGAGAGACCTGGACAGGCTGGAGAGCTGGGCGGAGAGGAACCTCATGAAGTTCAACAAAGGCAAGTGCAGGGTTCTGCACCTAGGCAGGAATAACCCCAGGCAACAGTACAAGTTGGGGGTTGACCTGCTGGAAAGCAGCTCTGCTGAGAAGGACCGGGGAGTGCTGGTGGACACCAAGTTAAGCATGAGGCAGCAATGTGCCCTTGTGGCCAAGAAGGCCAATGGTATCCTGGGGTGCATCAGGAAGAGTGCTGCCAGCAGGTCGAGGGAGGTGATTCTCCCCCTCTACTCAGCCCTGCTGAGGCCACATCTGGAGTATTGTGTCCAATTCTGGGCTCCCCAGTACAAGAGGGATGTGGCACTACTGGAAAGAGTCCAGCAGAGATGGCTAAGAAGATGATTAGGGGACTGGAGCATCTTTCCTGTGAGGAAAGGCTGAGAGAGCTGGGCCTGTTTAGCCTAGAGAAGAGAAGGCTGAGAGGAGATCTTATCAATGTGTACAAATATCTGAAGGGAKGGTGTCAAGAGGATGGGGCCAGACTCTTTTCAGTGGTGCCCAGCAATAGGAAAAGAGGTAATGGGCACAAACTGAAACACAGGACATTCCATCTGAATATGAGGAAAAACTTCTTCACTGTGAGGGTGACAGAGCACTGGAACAGGTTGCGGAGTCTCCTTCTCTGGAGATATTCAAAACCCGCCTGGACGCGATCCTGTGCAACGTGCTCTAGGTGACCCTGCTTGAGCAGAGGGATTGGACTAGATGATCTCCAGAGGTCCCTTCCAACCTCAGTGATTCTGTGATTCTGTGTGATTCTGTGATATAATAGTCAGGGACCACTTATATGATAATTACCCTTCTCAAAATAAAATAGATATACAATAATAAAATATTAACATGTTCTTTATAAAAAAATCTGCACAGAGTTAGTATACAGTATATAATGCTCAGTATATAGTATAGAGCCAAGTAAGCAAGCCAATATATGCAAGTGTTCCAATATATGTAAATGACATATCAGAAAGTGAGCCACTGGAAAATGGCAGATTGATCCTAGCTACTAACCTTAGCATGAAACCCAGGAACTTCTGGAGAATAGATGCAATTTATTGGCAATTTATTAGGTTTTTTTTTTTTTTAAGGATATTATCTTTAAAGAGATATAGTCATCTAAGACAAAAAGGTTAGTTCATTTTGTAAAAACAGAACATAGTAAATATGTTGTTGAATTGTGGACAAAAAGTTGTATTAGCTGGTTAAAACTTTATTGACAATAAAATTACCAGGATAAAAATAAGTATCATGGCTTTGCACACATGCCAGAGCCCCTCACCCTCCATTAGAATTCGCAGTAGGTCAGTCTAATTCCTTACAAAGGAAAAACATCAACAGGCAATAGAAGCTAGAGATAGTGAAGAAAATTCTTCATATAAAGAACACAATTCTCTTTTCAGTATAATTCAAAAATCCCTTTCAGCAAGAAACAAGACTTATTATTTCCTATTTATGTCACTGTTATCTTTAATTGCTGTTCGAGGTATGATCTCAACAACAATGAAGATTAATGAATACTTAATATGGAACTACTTTAAGATGCACAGCTTTATACCTATCCTAATGAAACGCTGCCTAAAATAACATTGAATACAGATGAGTATTGTGGTAAGTATTTCAGTTGTCTCATTAATTTCAATAAGCTCAAATAAAATAGAATATTTAAGGCATCTGCTTAATATTATGAAAGTAGTGGGTCACTTTATGACACCAGAGCCACAGTGATCAGCATAGTAGGCTTGTACAATTAGAAATGATCAGTTATAATTTAGAAACAAGCAATATTCAGATATCACTTAGGATCACTGAATAATTGAAGTTGGAAGGGACCTCTGGAGATAACCTAGTCTAACCCCTCTGCTCAAAGCAGGGTTAACTAGAGCAAGTTGCTCGGGGCCATGTCCAGCTGGATTTTGAATATCTCCAACGATGCAGACTCCACAGCCTCTCTGGGCAACCTGTTCCCATGTTTGACATCCCTAAGAGTGAAAAGTGAGGATGATCTCTAACAAATGATATGGCTTGAGGGATTGCACAGGATTACCCTCCACAGAAGTTAAAATGAAGAATATAGAGAGGACAAATATCTAGCTGTTGTGGAGAGAATGACACCAAGCAACAGCAGCCAGAGGGGGGACTGCTCTGTAAGCTCAGGTCCTTACTTCCAAGTCCTGAGCACCCTGCACAGGGCTAGCCAAGTCCCACATGGATATGCCAGGAAGTCCATATAACACTCCTCTGTGTATCTTAAAACCAAGAAACAAACAATACCACAGGCTTTAATATTTTTTAAGACTGTCTCCAGGAAATCATTTTTTACCTAAAAATATGGTCTGGTATCTCTGTACAACCATGCACATTATTTTGCTAGGCAGTGAGAGGGGAATCAGGTATTTCCTGCCTCTAGACTTTTTTCCTTATAAACTAAGAAAGAAATGTAAAATCATGCATCTTTTTGGCTCATTACTTCATTTTTATTAGCATCCCTCTTAACCCTGTTTCTGTAATGCTTTTTGTATATAAAATGATGCGTAGTCACTTACTATAAAAAAGATTTTATATCAACATTCATATATGCTTTACATACTCAAAAAACATGCACATGCATCATAAACCTAAAATCACAAATAAGACACTTGAGGTACCTTACACACCATTTTAACATACTAAAACAAAGGTCTTTTTCCTCTTTAAGTGCTTCAAAGTAATATTTATTAGATGAATGATGAGAAGAATATAGCTGATGACATTTCCAGTTTCAGTTTAATTTTTCTTTTTAATACAGGATCTTTGTAACTTACTGTGTTTGTGCTTTTAATCTGAGATGTTTCTGAGCAAACTCACTACTTATCTTCTAAGGCAGAATGTTGTCATCTAGCATGAAAAGTTATGGATGGTTTGCTACTATAACTGTATATCAAATAAAAACAAATACCATATAAGAATTGTTTTGCTATACATAACACCTGGCAAAGTTTTCAGTGAGATGGCCACTTTAAAGGTTACAAAGGAGAAGGTACAGATAACTTGCATTTCCTATGCATTAGGCTTATCCAAATTTCATTAAAAATAAAAGTGTTCCGCTCATCATTTATGCATCTGAAGCCCTTTGCTTTATAAAGTTGCTCTTCTGCCAGTTTAAGATTGCCTACTAAACTGCCTATCTTGGCTTGCATTATGAAAAACAAGAACAACAGGCATATTTTTACAAAGTATAGAGACAAAGCTAGTCATGCCTTACCATTTATACAATTACAGGAAACACAGACTTGCTGAGATGTACATAGTAAGAAAGGTAAATTTATTTCGGTTTCCATTTATAAAAATCTGTCTCACCAGAAGGAGTTACATACCCACATTTCTTGATTTCACAGATAATGAATGCTATCATGATTAGTATCATCACAGCTTTTCATACAAAGAGCATTACATGACTAATTTGGTGCAAGTATATGGTACTCTTAATTCCTTGCATATGTGTATTTTTAACAAAAAGTATTCTGAAATAAATTGATACTGGGAGCAGAAGGAAGTCAAATAAGAACCAGGTTTTTTTAGCATTCATTACCATCATGMAATAAAATGGTACTCCCAGAAATCCTCTTTCTGCCCAGCAGGTTTTTTGTTTGTTTGTTTTTTAATATAAAGCTTCTCCTTTTTCCTTGTCATTTAACWCCAAAGAGGCACACTGAATATCTGATCAATTACTTAATGCTTATAGAAAGCAAAGTGCTAACTTTGCTGTTATCATTAACCACTATTCTGTTCATCATTATATGTCCATAACAACATATTCTATTAATAATAGTATGTCAGTCAAAACATAATCAGTAATTCCAGTGCTTCTGCAGGCTAACAGGGTCATTGGGGACTTGGGTACAGGGGCTACAGAAGAGCAAACAGCTGTGAAAGAAGTATCTTCAGAACATGCATTCAAGACTGCAATAACATCACATCAACAGAGAAAAATCCCACTTTATAGATGTCTCTACCCCTGTGGTATGAGTAATACAGGGGAAAGGACTAGCCAAAAAAAATTTAACCTCTGGAGTCCACATACAGATTACGGGGAAGATAAGACTAGTTATTTCTCATATGGCAAATCATCGCGTAACACCTGCATTTCCAGGAATATGGATACCACAACTCAATGACATTCATGTTCTGATTTTCCATAATAGCAGAAAAGCACATTTCATTTTTTAAGGGCCAGTGAGCTTTTCCTGATTCTGTACTTCACCAAAACTTTTAAGGATTTGGCATCTATTATGATAGCACAAATTTACATCAGATAGTCCAAGTTTGACTTCAAACTGGATCTTCCCAAGAGTTATCCAGGCACTAGCATTTATTTATAATTGAAAGGCATGTGGAGTAATCTTAATGGCTGTATATTACAGATATTTGCTAGAGTTATTCTACTGCACTCGCGCCCAAACTATGCCAGCATGACCATCTCAGTGTTCCGCAGTATCTGCTATTTTACCAGTATCCTGTTTCTCCCCCCCCCTTTTTTTTTCTTTTTAAAGAGACTGGAACTCATAAAACTATGGTTCCCTAAATTTTAACTTTCTCCAAATTCATATGTTGAATAGATATCAACCGCTTGCTTCATTTTATTTTATATTATAACTCCTCAGAGCTCTAAGTGTCATCATCTTACATACCCTGCTCCTGCAACATCTTGCATTTTTGAAACATCAGAGCAGACTTTAAATAAATACGGCTCATCCTTGCGTTCACGTCTACTGACATCACTGCAGCTCAACTATTACATACAGACATACACACTCTGACAACACACATGGTACAGTAGGAACCTTCTTCTAGCTGAGTCCACATGAGTTGAGTAGTTGAGTACTTTCTGCCCTCTTCTACTCTAAAAAGAGAACAAGCTCTTACATACATATGAAAATATGATCCTTTCAATTCAAGGTGCTCAGAAACCCATGGTGAAAATAAAACACATCAACTCTGCCTTGAATAGCAAAACATAAAAAGCAAAAGACAAGGGATGACATTGTTTCCATTGATTCTTATTTCCCATGATTCTTCATTAAACTTCATTTTTTGATAATTAGCTTTACAGCGTTATTTCTCGAGTTGACTGTTTTACTGCCATGAAGTCATTATACAATTAACATAAAATATGGAGGTTACAAGGCCCTTTAATTAGGCTCTACTTTCTTATCTTCTTACAAGAGCAAACAACTCTTTCAAACAGAAATTTCAAGAAAATACTGAGAAAAGTAGAAAATGCATTATATGACAAGTACAACCCAAAAGATGCATGAACACAGCATCAACCACATGCTGTTGAAGCTGGCAAGCAAAAAGCAAGGATGTCTGTGATAATGAATTACTTCCATTTGCCTCACGATTCTCAGCTGATATATCTGGGAAAAAGTCAAAGTGTTGAGGATATATTAACCCTATGTTAGGCCTAAGTGCATTCAGCTGAGTGATCATTCCTGATCCAAGTCAATGTTAAAATATCCAAAATACTTTGCTACCAATGAGAGAGGCTGCTCACTTCACATAGAATAACAAAGTTAACAGTAAAAGTGAAAACTATAAAACTAAGTTAACCAGCTAATTATTTAATACAAAAAATTACCTTTCCAAAATATGAGCTTTTCACGTTTTCAAGAGCAGATATTCAGCAAACACAGTACAGCATACAAACACATCACTCAAAAGAGAGAGAAAAAAAAAAGTACCACAGAATGCATCTATTCAAAACAGCTGTTTGCAAATAAAAAATTAAATTAAATTAAATAGTAGGGAAGTTACAAGCACAAGTTTCATTTTTATATTTAGACTAGCCAGTCCTGCAATTCACAGAAAAGTGCTCTTGCAAGTACTGCACCTCAGTCCCCAGGAGGCCTGTGAGCAGTTGCAAAGTTTGCAGCAATCCTCCGCTGATCTACAAGGCCGTGGGAGGGGCACAGCTCAACCAGGGCAGTACAGCCCACACCAACACCTGCATTTCTGCTAGTACTGAAATAGCAGTTGTGGCTAAAAAAAGCATCCAGTTGTGGCCAGAGTAGAACTTGACAACTAAACCGGATTTTAAAAGTTTAAGTGAAAATTACAGCACGTTTAGCATTCACAAAGCAATATATTAAAACCACTTATCTCAGCTAGTATTTGGAAGTTTAAAATCAGATTTTAACTCTACCTTGCAAGTATCCTTAATCATCCTGTTCCTCTTTCATGTCTGTGTTCATGAAGACTCAGGAAGGCCTGATAGCTCCAGCAAAGATCCAGACAAACCCAAAAAGCCAGCACGGGCCTGACCCTGGACCCAGTCCCATCCATCTCCCCAAAAGCCCAGAAATACAGTGCTAAGGCATCAAATGATTATTCTTACAGACAGTTTGCGTCCGGCAGAACAACAGCTAAGGTATTTGCACATCACTACACCAAGTTACTGGATTTGTATTGGATTCAGTATTCCTGACTTGAAGCTTGTTTAAGCAGCAGCACCCTAGTCTAGAGAAGAAAGGGGTGCAGGGATGTACAAACGTACAAAGCCAAAAACTCTAGCCATGGCTCGGACTTGGACTTCCTTCCTAATCTAGCCCCAGCTCAGAGCTGCCAAGCACTAAAGGATCCCTAGGTAAAGAACAGTTCAACAGCAGAAGCACGAGTCGTCAGATATTGGGAAGGGGCAAGAGGGAAAGGGGGAGAAAAGCCTTGTGTTCCCATTTCAGCAGTGAATCACACACCAAATTGTGCGCTACATCTCCGTCTCCTTAACATGTCTCCCACTACTAGCTAGCAGGGGCATGACCAAGTGTCATCTAATCAATTAAAGCAGAAAATCAACTGTGTGAGGGACCCAGTAGGTTTGGCAAGTCAGTGGCCAAAGTAATAAAATCCTCCCCTACACACACTTCTTTTTTTAGTTCTGAACCTAACTTCTTGAAGTGATACATATAATTAGGTAAAGTGCCCTGAACAGAAAAAAAACACTGTTATGAAAAAACCCTCCTTTTAAAGTACTGTGCAGAATACTTTGTTGGATTTATTTATGAACCTTCTCTTCTTGCACAAACAAGCACTGGACTTCTGCAGTACTGGTTGCAGTATTATTTGTCAAAGGCACTGACAAAAACTGCATTTAATGGTAGGCAATAAACAACATGAAGTAAAGATATATATTATATAATTTATATGGATAGCTATTAGTCCCATGATTAATATGTTTTTATGTCAGACAATAGAAGATTTAAATCATTATCACCTGCATATCCACATACAAAGATCACAGACTGCTATGAAGTTTACTAGACAAATATAGAAAGGCAACATTCCATTTTTAGGTGCTTGACTTCAAGCTTTTGGATTCAGAAGTCTCACTGATATTGCCACTATGACCAATTCATCATGCCAATTATTTCATCCCCCCCCCCCTTTTTTTTTTAAAGCATGCTCTCTTTCTTCTTTCAAAGGAACAAGTGGCAACAAAGCTTGGTTCTTTTCTATTCTAGGTGCCAGCTGGCCAGAGCTTAGTACATACACTGAATATTATGTTCTTCTTCAGGCAGGGTATATTTCCTCAGCCAATAGCCTTGATGCACAGCAAAATAAGTCTTGGCACATCTAGTACTCTAGAGGCTTGATACACGATCCAACTATTGCTGATGATGAAGAGCAAGTCTGCTCTGCTTCATGTTTCAGCAGAAGCTCTACACAGGGAACAAAACCAGGATTTGGCTTTTAAAGAGAAAGATCCCAGGTGTGACCATATTATTCCACTTCTGTTTCAAGAACTCCTGTACACTGCAGGAGTTTAAAACGGAGATGCAGAATGTCGTATTCTAAGCAGCTCATTTCAGAGCCCACAGACAGTTCATCTAGTAATTTGATTGCTGTGATGATGGTCGTCCTACGGACTCACAATCCAAAACTATTAGTTTAAACTAACATTATTTTCATTCACTTTGTTTTTTCATAAGGTACAAGATTATAAGGCTTTAGATCCCATAATAAGAACACAGACCTACAACTGACTCATTTGTTTACTTTTTCACTGTACAGAAAAATACTTGTTTCATTACAGGTAACAACCAAAAGAATATACTGCACAAAGACCTATCAGTAGTTAAAAAAATTCTTTTGAAGTAGTCCATACAACAAATTCTACCTTTATCTATATCATTACTTTCCCTGTACATGCTTGGACCTCTCTTCCACTGACAAAGCTACATCATGCAATCATACCTGTTACAAAGAAACTGAAAATGGAAAAGACATATCAAGTCACCTAACCTAGTCTGTGATTGTCTGAGAGCCAATGCAATATTGTTCTCTGCAGTACATTTCTAGTTAGATGGGCTTATGCATGTGGACTTCATAAAAAAGCCTGTAAAAAGAGAACTATTCTCATAAAAGCCAAAGAAATAAATAATTCCCTTCATTGCACTGAAAAAAAAATATTGTTGATTTTATAACCTTACTAGACCTCTGTGAGAAAAAAGAACCTGACTCTTAATGTAATCAGGGAGTTCTTATACCAACATTTTGTTAAAATAGAGTTAAAAAAATTAAAAGTCATTTAAAGTCCATTTATTTCTAAAAATGCTACCTTGTTATTATTATAAGTAATCTTACGCCATTAGAATAAAAAAGAAATTAAGGGTGCTGTCTTGGTTTTCCCTCCATGCATCTAACAGCCTTTTCTGAGTATAATAAATGAGCAAGGGAGTCACCTTCTCCTTTTCTTTGCCTGGGTCTTTCACCTAGCAACAAGGAATAGAAAAAAATAGTTTATAAGGATGGCATGAAAATTGCAAATGCACAAAAATTGAGAATACCTCCTCACGGCCATACTACTATTACCATATTCACATACAAAAATCTAATTATTTTAAACTACTTATTACACGCTTTCATAATTAGAGGGGGCTGGGTCTTTTCATCTGAATTGTTGGCTCAAAAGAAGAGCAGAAGACAGATGCAGCAGGAGGGGAGGCAGGGACAAAGGTGCCTGGCTTTTTTTAAAGCCTTTAGGCGACTCCTGGCTGCACATCCTCATAGCTGCCCTATATATCCACCTTTTTATGACCCCAAGAGGTTGCTCCAGTAGCTAAGAGACTATCAGCATGCAAAAGTGTTATTACTTGCCTTCCCCTCAAAGACAATCCCAAATTCAGGGTAGGAGCTGTGGTGGTAAAACAAAAAATACCACTGGCAGGCAGCAGCAGCAAGAAGACAGCTGAGGGAGCTTCCCATTCCCTTTGTACCAAAGGGTTCAGGCAGAAGAATTTGGCGAAAGTCTTAAAACTTTTAATGCTAAAAATGCTCCACATCTCAGTGCTGTTTTCTCTCAGAGTATAAGGAATGCCCCACAGGGTCCCACCAGTCATCCATCTAGCCCAGTCTTGTGTCTCCAACAGAGCAGTAAGAGATGCTTTTGAGGACTACCACAGGCCTGGCCATTTTCTACAGTCATACTCCTCTGGCATTCTTGAATTAGGGATGTAGGAGGATAGTACTTTTAGTATCTACTTATGATACGTTCAGTATCATAAATAGATACTATTTAATCTATAGAGAGATAAACAGCTGTCCATGAATTTGACAGACCTGTTCTTGATCTTGTCTGTTGCCATCTGCCTCCACAACCTCCTGTGGCAGCCAGTGCCAGGAGTTCACCGCCTTCAGGGGCTTCCTCAAGTTTCAAGCTCCTCTTAGGTCTTGCATTGCAGGAAATTAGCAAGCAATAGTTCCACACCTCCCTTATCCACTGCCTTCATGATTTCATAAGCCTCAGTTACCTTTCCTCCCACCGGTTAAGTCTATTCCTCTCCACAGTGAAGATTCCCAGCCCTCATACGACATTCACCTCTTGGTGTCCACTCATCTGTACCTCCTCACAAACAACTCCGGGCAAAGGGGCTCAGTTATTTGCTGTGGCTGCAGCATAGTCCATTTGGAAATATTTTCAAAAGAAAAAGAATTTTCAAACATCTGGCAAGAGACAAAAGGAAGTATCCCTTGTAGCTTTCACTTAAGCCTCACATGCTGGACAACAGCTCCAGATACCAAAAAACACATAATTCAACATTAGTTTGAACACAGACGTGGCAATATCATCCATTAATATTCAATAATATCAAAAATTATTCTCATGTGAAAGGCCTTTTTTTATATAATTGGGATATCTCAGAAATACACCCATATATTCATGAACATTCATAATAATCCTTTGATGTAGTTATCTAGATGGTTACCTGTCTTACTGATACACGTAAATGCAGTCACAGAGATTGTTTGCTGTCTTTGCCAGCATTAGATATAAAGAGACAGGACCCAAACTTAAGTTTTAAAACATTTCAGTGCCTTGCTCTGATCACCAGACCCTTTTTCATCTTATTTCTGGGCGCTTACTCATAACCATTCCATGCTATATTGCATCATTTCTTTGTGCACACGTCTATTCCGGTATCAGTGGATACTCACTATACTACTCATCACTGTGAAATCATAGAGTGCTCCAGTTCCTCCTCCTTTTTCACAGAAAAGACTCTAAATAAATTGACTAAGCTTAACTACATTTTAATATTATCTACACCAAACAGTTCTCTAAAAATACTTCCTTCTTTCTGTCCCCCCTTCCCTACAGAAATGTTTTTCATAACCATTCTTGTGAATGGAATTAACTATTTCAAAAAAGGAACAAAACAAAAATAAAACCAAATAAAGTTGGACTGCATTGGAAGCTATTTTTCAGTGCTGTCTTACAAGCAACACTGTTTTACAGTCGGCACCATTTTACCAAGAGAACAGATAACGTAAGCTACAAGTTTGCAAAGAAAGTCATCACAGCACTTTACAGCTGATTGGAAAATATTAACAGCTTCTGGCAAACAGGTCATTAACTACTACTGATTTGGAGGGTGATATAGCATTAATAATTCAATAAAAGAAAGGCTTTCTGCAACAAAAGCTTAGGGTTATTTATTTAACCAATTAGATGCTTCTTGGCAGCACCCCTGCTTTGGTAGCTATGAACAAACCATGCATGTTCTTCATTTAATCGTGAGAATCGTAAACTGCAGGTCTGCAGGCTCTGCCCTCCAGTCCCATGGATACACTGCATAAGCAGCCAAAAGATTGAGGGCAAAAGAAGCACAATTTATATTCTCTCGCAGTGGACAAAAGGGCACTTGAAGATGTGCTAATTAGCAAAGCTTGGCTACCGGCACTTAACGACCTGCTYCTCACACGCCACTTCCCTAATCCACTGAGAGACAGGTACAAATTGCACCTATAAAAAGTTATAACCCATTAACATGCATATGAGGTGCATCTTGTTGTCACTAATGTTTAACAGTTCTCTCTAATCTACAGGAGAGGCAGAAGGATGCAAACGCATAACTAAAGCACTATACTGAATTACCGCACACGTCATTTATTAACAGTTTTATTTTATTCAGAAAGCTCAGTGTGACAAGCCATTACTGCACTGGCAGCCTGAAGTCATGGGTTTTTCCAGTGTCAGGAATGCTTCAGCTTTGGTCTTTTTCTCTCCRGGGAACCAATATGAGTCTCACAGTTCATACAAGTCCCCTAACTCTTTGCTATAAATTCTAACTTCTCTACAATACAGTCTAAAATTCCCTGTTTTGGGTCTCTTCTTCAGTGAGCCAGACCAGCTACAGTCTGTGGAACATACCCACTATGGGCCTTACAAGCTGAATATTAGATTTTCTCTTATTCCTTTCACAAAACATTTTCATATTGGCTCTACTTATTTGGACAAAAGACCAAATTAGCCATGATAAAATCAAACAATCTGCTTCTATCCGATAAATGAAGTGACCTCTGCATATGCAAGAAAGGGAAATACCAAACGAGGGAACCAGGCCTTTACCTCCAAGACTCGCGTTGAAGTTTTAAGTATCCTTAAAATCATGTCGTTCGATATTTAAAATGGGGCTTTGTGCAAAAAAAATAGAAAGCAATGTTTATTGATTTTTAAGGTTAGTCACTCCAGCAGTAATGCTTAGCATTTTGGGAAACAAACTTTGTTACAATTATTAAGAAAAAAAAAAAAAAACAGCATTACACAGACTGGAAGCTGTCAGACTTTCTCAGAGAAATCAATGAATGCAAAAGCAACATAGATCCTACATGTGTAGGAACACAAGCAACATTGATCCTACAACAGTAAACTAGCTAAAAATAAATAAATAAATAAATAAATAAAATTTACTTCCCAGAGTAGATTACAGATCCCACCTCAAAACGATTTTATTCTAATCCAGTAAGATTTTTAATTCTGCTGCAGGGAGGGAGGGTGTGTTTGTTCATTTTTAACTGCCTATCCATCATTCCTCCATGCCCTTTAAGTAAACTGTTAAATTGTTTAGGACCTCACTGCATCTAATCCAAAGTTTTCAGGAAAGTATGCTTATACCACATCCATCTTTAGTTACATAAACGTAAGTCCCAGCTTTCTGAGGAGAGGATCATTTGGGCAACCAGCATGAACATCAAAGGACTTTTTGGGCTACAGCACCTGAGAAAACCCAAGCCTCTAGCGATTTTTCTCTATGGGCAGAGGCATGCAGCTTTAGTCAAACAGATGCTTACCCAACTTAACGAACACCTCAGTATTTTAAACTCTTTCTACTTAAAATTCATCTGCTGGTTTCATTAACTATTCAATTAGCCCTCAGTGTAAAATTGGCGTATTAAGTCTGACCAAAGACAACTTTTTTTTTTTTTTTTTAAGTGAATCCTCTACACTAAAAAAGTAAGAAAATACTTCAAATCTCAAATGTATGAAAATGGACTGGGTACCGTATGAAAATACCTAGCAATTTCTAGCATTATAAAACAAGATACCCATCTGTATTCCATGCTTCAAAGCTCTCTAACATGGACTTTACAAGTTGCAACATTTAACTGTGAGTTCTGTGATACCAAATTTGAACACAAAAATCATCAGCAGCAGAGTCATATTAGTGAACCCATACTGTGAGCAAAGCACACAGCTGTCTTAAGGGGAGGGATTGGGTTTTTTAAAGTCTTCTCCTCAATTTTCATGAGGAAGACGATGAAAAACAAGGAGCACATGCTGTATGTACTTTTAGTGCCAGTCATGCAAAACGGACACTTCTACAGCATGGCACCCAACACCCTCTATACACTACTGACTGAAAGGATAGACCAGAACTTACTGCAATGAGTAACACATATTTTAACACTTCCTGAAAGCATCTCTTATTCTATAGATATGGACCCCATTGCATACACAGGCATAAACAGGGTTATAGGATCCAAAAAAACAGCCTTTGATCAAAATCCTACTAGCAATGTCTACAAGCCATACTCAAGGTATTAAAATTAACCAACAGAACAAAATCCTCCAGGAGAACAGAAAAGGCAAAAGCACTAAAACTGATGAAGTACAGAACAAGTTGAGCCTGCTGTCCATTTAAGTTCATCCTGACAGAGGGAGAGTCAAGTAGGAGAGGATCAGAAGAAGTACAGAAAAAAGTGCTAACAGGTATTGTTAAATCATGTTACTTTTTAATATAGATTGCACAACAGGATTGGGTTTGAAGAAATACAGTTCATTTATGGTAGCTATTAGGTATCATATTTCTTTGCACAAATGCCTTTTKTTGCAAACAATGACTTTCACAATGTCTTTTTGTATGTAGACACACAGATTAATTCTTGAACGTGCTAGATTTATGTAACATACAGAGAAGGAGAAAGAAGGGAATGGAAGTACAAAGGAAATAAATGAGCCTGATGCACTAAACACCCTTTCTTTCCAATAATACAAAGTAGGGCCTTTTCTATATTACTGTTTCTTATCATCAAGAGTTTCTGGTTCAATCCATAGCAACATTTGGGGGGTGATTTTCCAATTCACACAGAACATGCATTAGCATCACTATAAGTTCAAAAAGAGAGGTTAAGTAACTTGACATATATGTCAAAAGAATTGTTCTATTCTCTCTGAAGCTTACACAGTAACATTTCTTTAGAACAAATATTCCATATTAAGGAGCACCCCCCCCCAAAAAAAAAAAAAAAACACACACCAAACAAACCACTATTATTTCTATTTCAACTTATCCAGTCTAGTTTATCACATAGAGATTACTTAAATTGCAAATCCACACACTAGGTAATCAAACTGCTGGAAGCAAACGAAGAACAATTCAAAGGAATGATTTTAGCTTTCTAAACATACTGATAAAAATGGTGCATTGCAGTGGTACTGCTTCTGGAATTTAGCTTCAGCATCTGTTCTGCTAAATGACAACTCAATGCCACTGATTCTTCATGATGCACAGACTAAGAGTGCGTAACTGAGAATAAGTAACTGAAGCTTTCGAGTTACCAACACCAGCAATTTCTTCCATCCCACTTTGAAGCAATTTGTCTCCTGTTTCACTCCTACTTTTTTCAGTGTCCTCCTTTTCCTGTTACAGCTGCTCCTCACCACCTACCACCTCTAGTTTTGCAGGGATCCCATTACTGTACTCCATGTCATATATATCTGCAGTGGAAATGCTGCAGACATAAAACATTTTCTTCTTCCTTGTCTCCTTTAGCCACATAAATAGAAAGGAAAGAGTGAAATAAGAACACAGTATTGATGATTAATCAATATTATGGATGTGACCCTAGATATGGTGACATTCATTTTTATGATTACTACATAAAAAAATTACTTTGTGGAGTAAGAACAGGAATGACATGACAGTTCATTACTGGAATAAGACTGTCCAAGAAGGACACAAACCTTTATAATGGAAATGAGCTCTCATAGAGGAAACAGTAGTTTTCATCCCAGAAGTCAGAAAGAACCAGCCCATGAAGTTAAGGGTCAGACAACCAGGAGCTCTAAAAGCAAATCTATCAAGACAAAGAAAAGCACCATTTGAATGGAAAACAAAAAACCTAACATTTGTCTTAAGTAACGAGGGAGGAAAAAAATGATGTGGACAACCATAGATCATTAAGTTTTACTTTAGAAATATGTAAAAGTTTAGATCAAATGTGAAGGAAAGAATAGCATATAAAAAGACAGAGCTCAACAGAAAATGAGCTAAGCAGCAATATGAATCTCTAACTACAGCAGGCAATATCAGGAAAGGGAACTATACAAGCTGACAATCAATATCACATTACCTGTTTTGATGATAAACTGAGACACAAGAAAAAATTTGGCTGTTATCCAGAGGATTCCTATGAGAACACCGATACCTTAAACAACCTTCCAACAGGAGCAGTCAGGCAAGCAGGAAACTACTTTCTTTCAAGACTGAACTTGCTTCATTATTAAAAATAAAAACATACCAGAAACATAGGAAGAACACAAATGCAAATAAATCAAAGTAATTTAAATGTGCATGTGTATGACCTTTAAAGAAAAAGGCGTTGAGAAAGAAAGACAGGAGAAACTCTAGTAGTGGAATTGGTAGGTAGTTTCTATAAAACCCTGTGGTAATCAGATAATGCTACTTCATGAATAGCTACCTATTAGATGTGAAATATATTCTGAATATGAATACTTTAAATCCCTGTAATATTTGAATACCATGTAATCTCAAAGACAGAAATTTTACCTGCAAATTTGCTTTAATAACTTGTCTTAGCTCTGCACCAAATCCTTTTCAGCAGTCTACCATCCTTCCATATCTACAGCATGTCCTACTTTGCACTTACCACCCAGAGAACATTTCATATAATCATAGTATCCTTCAAGTTAGAAGGGCCCTCAGGAGGTCTCTAGGCTAACACTATGCTCAAAGTGGGATCAACAGTGAATTTAGACTAAGATGCTCAGGGTTTCATCCAGTCTCTTCTTGATGACTTCCAAGGATGGAGATTTTACAGTCTCTCTGGGCAGTCTGTTCCAGTGCTAAATTATCTGCAGAGTGTTTGGTCTTTTTGTTCTCCCTCCCCCCACCCCCTCTGGAGTTGGAACTTCCCCTGTTTCAATTTACAACCATTTCTTATTCTTCTGACATGCATCTCAATAAAGCAGCCTTTCAGCAACCTCATCCATGTTGACAGGCTGCTGTTAGGTGTCCCCGAAACCCTTTCTTCTGCAGGCTGAACAAGCCCGGTTCCTCCAGTCTCTTCTCCTCCTTCATACACTCCAGCCCCTGACTACCTTGTTGGCTCTGCACTGGACTTGCTCAAGTTTTTCAACATTCTTCTTGTACTACCAGACCCAGAAATGGGCATACTGTTCCAGATGTGATCAAAAGAATGGCAAATGATGGGGAATAGTCTCTTCCCTTGATCTACTGGCTGCACTCTAATTGATGTAACCCAAGATGCTGTTGGCCTTCATCGCTGCTAGGGCACACAGCTGACTCATGTTGAGACCACTGTCAACCAGCTCCCACGTCAATTAACTTTAAATGAAGTCATCTCAATTGTAGTGCGATTTTTATCATCACAATTATATCTATATATCCAGGTTCCCCCAGCAACACAAATGAAGCTCTGAACTACAGTATAATCCTTCTGATGGAAAACATTTCACATTAAAAAAAAAAAAAAAAGCTAGCTAGGAAAAGAATGGATCACATACAAGTACAGCAACTAGGAAAAAAAMCAGATCTCTCTGGAAAGAGCTTTGACAAGCTTTGGAGAACTTTTATTTTCATACTTTAATAAACAACAATTTCACTATTCCAAAGAATGTCAAGGCACTCCRATATCTGAACAGATGATCAACATTTTAATAAACATAAGAACATATTCTGGTGAGTAAAAGATCAGAAAAATGTGATCAGCTAAATTATTAGGCTTGCAGGATATCCAAGTAACTTCATATTTAAATTAATACATTTAAATAATCTACTTAGATCAATAAACAAAATATTTTGTCTTGTTTTTAGCATCTTGGAGTACACTGGAACATAACAAGCACTAATTAGTGGCATAAATAGAATAAAAATTACCCATGCGAATGCTAAAATAAGTCTCTGTGCTTATAATTTGAGTTATAATTTTACTTAGAGCAAGTGCATTAACTTCCAGCAACAAAACTAAATACTTACAGAATTTGAACTCCATACCCCTGAAAAATTAAGCTGACAAGCACAGCCGGCTTCCACACTACAGTTTGGCATTGACCAATAAAGTTCGAACAAATCACAATTTCAGTTTCAAAAATGTTGTCATAAAAAATATTCATCACATTGCAAGTACTGCTTTTAACAAGATAAGAATTATTTTTCTATTTTTCCCATAAATAGAACTGTGAACATATAGCATTCTTTGAAAAAATAAAAACCGAATCAATTAGAGGTCTGTATTACCAGAACTACTCCACAACTTCAACGTCGTATGTCATTTTGTATGAAACAAGAACAGTAAATCTTGTTCTAAGCAATTTTTACATCCCTGGCACCATGATCCAAACAGAGACAAAAGATAAAAAAATTCAGCAATCTGGTCAGTGGGCAAAGAAAGAAAAGTATTGCTACTTCAGCTTTATTGTCTCCTTCCAAAACTAAAACCCCTCTCAATTTCAACTGATACTCTGTTCCCACTAGTGGCAATCTGGATTAGAAGATGTAAAAAAAAAGGAAAGTATCTATATGGGTGTCTGTACATAAATTCAGTGTACAAGCGGACTGAAACCACAAGAAATAGTTGCATAACCCTTTGTAAAAAGGCAATGTGCACCTTACATCCAGTTTTAAAATACTTACGTGCTTTTAATGGAATAACACATTGTACTGATAACTCTGATAGGCTTTCAGATCTAACACTTGCATACAAGAAACTACCTGTACCCAAGAAAACAGCCAGAGACAAGTATTCATTGAAGTCCTAACCCTACACTACCTTTACACGAAAAATGGAATCAACCCTTTTAATTGCATTTGTGAAGTCGTCAGGTTTTCCGGAGTGCATATTTAGAAATTCAAAATCTAAAATTCAGTTGAGGAGCGTTCAACATGTGTATGTAATGCTTTCATGAGCAGCTCAGCATAAATATGCAAGATAAACACCCTATAAAATTATTGCCAACTCTAGTGATTCAGATATAACAAAGCCCACAACCATTGCACAGAGATCCTCTACATGGAAAATTGCCTGACTGGAGAATTATCATCTCACACACTAAGACAGATGGGATAAATACTGTTAGGAAGCTAGTTTCTTCATGGTCCAGATCCATGGAAGTAATCCTTGCTGCATCCAGGAGTTTTAAGCAGGGGAGAAGTTGCAAGGTTGGCTTTGTCCTACTTCCAAGGTATCACCAAAGGGCAAGGTGCCCCCACAGTTACACTCCCATTCCCAGCCCATGCCTGGTGCAAACACCACCACTCATAAAGCTACCAGGTCAGGCACACCAGGAACTAATCTCCCTGAAAACTAGTTATGTTGTTTCTGCTTCTATTCTTCCCTGGCTTTGAAGCCAAAGAAAAAAACACTGGGGACAATGTGTTTCAGCATCAGTGCCTACTACAGCTTGCCATGCACAGTTTGACAAGACGCAGCAAGCCAACATAACAGATTTCTGGTCCTGAAGGGAGAACTTCTTTCTGCTAACAATCAGCGACATACATCCCCGCTTCTTTTGTAGCGCTTCTAGTATTCAGCAAGTTGCCATTATAATGAATTAAAACGATTTATAAAAGGTGGGGTAATCGCCTGAGCCAGTGGAAGAGAAGGAAGGGGCCACAGGGCCAGGAGCAAGATGAATCGAAAGAGAGGAGGAAAGCCCTTCCCCTTCCAGTAAGCCTCTCCATGTCCATGCAACAACCATCCTTAGAGTGGCTAAGACTACTTTGGAAACCACTCTGTCAAATGTTGCTGTACATCCCTGTGTTTCATTATCCAAACTCAGCGCTACAGCAGAAACACAGACGCAGAGTGCCAAATTATCAAATGAGAACATAAAACAACATAGTAATCTGAAATTAAGGCCTCAAAATTTTGAGGAACAATGCTACAGAAGTTGCTGACTGTTAAAGACATGTCCAGTCTAAATGTTACACTCTTCAAAAAATATTGCTTGTTCTTTTCATATGACTATAAAAATGCAAAAATAAGTCAAAGATTCAAGGTGACAACATCTGTAACTATTTTAAACTCATTAAATCTCAAACAAATAAGGCATTTGGTTGTGGCCCACCTTCCATACTTTGGCAAGAATGTTTTATTTAGAAATACTTCTACTGTTTTCCTTCTTCCCATGCTCCCTTGTTCTACTACTCAGCTATTTCATTCTAAGAACTCAGATGCTACCACTATCAATATCTTGCATCCAATATTGTAATTACCAGCAACTTCAAATGAAACCACACTTTGATTTCAAAAAAGGCTACTACCATCTATATTGCAGGCACCTATACCCYCTGCAAAATCAGCTTCCCAAAGAGAATTCCCAACCAAACTACAAGGCAACTCCTAGAAGGTTCCTAGAAGCCTTCTCAAGTTGCCTGATATCATAAAATGATAGTAGGTGGCTGCCAAATGTAGCTGAATCCAAATTTTGGGATGTGTTAACATGTTGTTCAGTCTCTTCAATGCAGGAACATCTACTGAAAATGCAGGAAGTGAGAGTGGATATATTAAGACCCCTACCTAAAAGAATAATTGAGGCTGGTCCTGTCTGTGGCCAGATACTTCAGAGGAGTTACCTTTTTAACTAAATTGGCTTTACTAGCCTGAATCATCATCTTCTGAGATTGTAATAGTATTTTTTCATTTTTATTGCTAAGGAAAAGTATTTCCATTAGTAAGGGAGCCTTCATGAAGAGCTAGGTATTGAGTAACTGGCAAGGCAGTTTGAAAAAATTCCACTATCATTTACATGTCCAAACTGGTTAAATCAACTCCTTTAAGAAGTTTTAGAAAGCAGTTCAGTCATAATAAGAGAAAATTAAACTAGTTAACTATCACCATTTGAGTACTATTAATCTGCAAAGGGGAAAAATATATATATAGTTTACATATAAACAATTGGAACCATTCACTACAGTAAGAACTACAGCTGATGAGGTCTTAAAATATGGAACAGGAAAAAAGGAAAAAAAAAAACTTTTGCATGGATCCTTCAAACTAGAAAACGGTGAGCTAGGTAGGTCACATTAGATAGCAATTAATTTTACCATTTAAATGCTTAATCCTAATCTGTATGCTGTCATAGAAGTCTACAGGCAAGTCACTGGCTTAAACAAGGTCAAAAAAAAAAAAAGTGAGGAAAGAAGGTGGGAAAAAAAAAAAAAAAGATATCATCAGTTCTGTTTTTTCCCTCCATCGGATTCAACAAGCATAGTAACTCTATTCCAGCCCAAGGTTGCCTTAAATTGTGATGAACCGCTGCAGCTGCTACAGCTGGTCATGCCAGCATGCTGAGGTTTTCAGAATAAAACTGCTCTCAACTACTTATTCACAAAATTAAACGTGAGGCAAAGAATTCAGTGGAACAGAATAAACTGGAAAWTTCTTTGAGGCTTGCAAAACAGCAAGGATGAACATAAAGGAGGTTGGTCCCTGGTGCTGGTCATGGTGGGAGAAGGTGGACAGGGAGAAAGTGGCAGCACTGATTGGGAGAGGTGGCAGCAGCAAGAGTCACGCTTACCCAAGAAGAGCTCAGGAACCCCTTTTCTGCCCAAATTCCTTCCCTCACAACAATGCGCTTACACTGCTCTGTTGGAATGAAAAGGTCTAAAATTCAGATTTAATTTTAATTGAGTAAATAAGTTTGCCATAACTATACAGCTATCATATTAGAATATTCATATACAATTCAAACATTTTAATATTATTGACAGGAAATCTACTAAATTAGTTTTACATCAATTTTAATGTTCTGGRATATTGAAAAGGGTTCTGCCACATCTACAAAAGATGCAGTAGAGGAATTTATAGGAATGCTCATTTTTTATAACTAGGATGATCTTCCCTTCTCCCAGTATTTTCCTTTCCATTTGGTGATTTGTCCCTGGATGTTTTTGGGGCAGCTATGTGAACAAACATTAACTTAAACATACATATGAAGACACATACAGACTTTATCAAAAATATGTTCCTACTACTGAGTTCTCAGGCTGACCAAGTTCAATCTCATTGTTCATTTTTTCTTCTAAGACAACAACCCAAGAGCTACCAGGTCTTTCATCTTTTCCAATATATTAACTAATCCAATTTGTTTTAATAGAGAGCTTTTACAGAGAATCCAAGACAAACATACAAGAATATTCCTTCCTAAGGCAATATCTGCTTTATCTTCCAAAGGAATTTTCTGTAGGGAAAAAAATAAAAATAAAATAATTAAAAACTTATTTCAGAAAGGCTGAAAACACAATTCAGGAGTAATTATAAGTACATTTAACATGTACAGTAACTGTGTTGATTTAGATCAAAAACATTAAACCATAAATACACATATTTTTCTTAGTAAAGACTGCATCCGTTATACCAATTTAATGTATTTTTCTGTAGAACAATGTCACGTTTCATAACAAGACGTATAAATTTCAGATCAGTTTAGAAGTTCAAGGTTACGCGTTTGTGACAGACATCTAATTGTGCTTTAATATAAGCCACAGTTTCAATACTCTAAAGGTAAAAAGTATTTTCAGTGTATACCAGTTTTAAAGTGCCAAACATACTTTTAAAACAATAAATCCAAGCAAACTATCGTAACAACAATAGCCGGCTGATATTTAAGAGTAATTTTTTAAAAACATGTATTTCTACTGCCATCTTATATTTAGGGTAAATGAATATGCCCTTGCATTTCAAGTTATGAAGTTAAAAAGCCTGCGGTGCAGCTGTTTGCATGGGATYGCTCACTGGCTACGGCCAGGTGTTCTGGCACTTATACATTAATACGCAGCTCGGCAGATTAGCATAACCAGAGGCTGTAAAACAGGATGAGTGGGAGGGAGGAGTGCAAAGTAAAYAGAGGAGAACATCTGTGTTTAGGAGGCAGTTAGTTTAATTATCTGTGAAGTTATTGATCCTGCATTAGGAAGCAACAGAGCAAGTGTTTTAGAAATTCCCGCGAGCAGCCAGCGTACCATTAAAAGAATGCTCATGCCCTTAAAAGAAAATGGAAAGCAACAAAGACTTTGACAGTGTAACATACACATTAAACAGGATCAAAACGGAAAATCAGAATACTCACATTTACGCACGTCAGATCTATGGTAAAATTTTTCATACTGAAAATGCTCCATAATTTTGAATACAAGTTTTTAAAAATATTCTCATACTTTTCATGTTCAATTTTATCAAAATGAGTAATGTTGAAAGATGTTCTCATTTCTACAGATAAGTATTGGGCAAACTACAAGTTTCTGGCCCAATATTTTCCCACAAGCCCCAGAATGCACACACAAGTATTTTATGCACCAGCAGAGGAATAAGCAGTTATGCCCAGTGAAACAGAGTATTAGTCTAGACCCAAAGCACCACAAGTTGAAGACCCATAAGGTTAACCCCATTCTATTAAAAAAAAAAAAAAAACTGTTTTTTTTTTGTTTGTTTTTGTAATCGTGCTCTTTTTAAGCATTGGCTCAATCCTCCTAATTTCATTTGCAGCTTCACAGCTTCTGACCCTGGGCAGCAAGGCTATCCCAAGCCCCTGGCAACATCACTTTTCTTGCCTCCTGATGTGAGCCCACATTATTAACTAGCAGTGGAAAAATCACTTCAGTTTGAATAATAAACCAAATGCCGCCATTCCTCATGCCCTAACCATCCGTAAATTAAGCCATAAATTAAGATGCAATGTGGGACAAGAATTCCTTATCTACAACATGCTAAGTCCAAAGTCTCGGTAATACAGCAAAAAGCTGCACCCGTGCAATCTTGAGCAGAGGGCAGGGCCTATTTACACAGGGAAACACACACAACCCTAAGTCTATGGCTATGGTTATTGTACAACTCCCATGCAAACAGGTCAGAGAAACAGTCTCCTTGCAGTTTGTATGTTGTGTGTCAGTCGTGCTTCCCAACTACAGTGCAGTCATACCCAGGCATAGCACCTACAGAACTAGTATCTTCTAGTTTAGCTGAAACAGAATTTGATTGCTCAGTTCTTCTTTAAACATTTCCCTTTTGCTTTTTTTTTTTTTTGGGGGGGGGGGAGGGGAGACAGACCTACATTCATATTCCTTCATTCACAAACCCTCAAGATGCACACTGAAAGCAAAGGCAGAGTTTTCTTAAGTGAATGGTTAATAACAAATATACATGAAGAAAAAAAACCTATTTATACCACAAAGGTTACTTTGATTATTGCCAAAATTATGATTTTTTTCATCTGTTTTAATAACATGCTTCATGAAAGTCTTGATATCAACCTTTTCCTGCTTTTTAGCCCTTTAAAGTCAGGAAGAATGTACAAAAATATTATTTTTAGTGTAATATCCTGAAATGGGAATTATTTATTTTGCCTATTTGGGAGTTCAAATGTCTTCACTATAACACACACACAAAGAAAGTAAAACCTCAAAGTTTTCCTGCTCCAAGCACACACTTCTAGATATGCCAGATTTACCTTATCTTGTTAATCAGCCACCTCCAGTCAAGTATTTCTTTAGTCATTTCATCAGCATAACATTACCTCAATACACTATTATACTGTCCCATTCCCAGCCCCCACGCTTCATGTTTTTGAAAATATTTTACTGTTACAAATAGCTTTCCCCATGAACACTACAAAATGAGATTACTTTTATGTCAAGGGTCAGTTTTTGACATGTAGGTTATACAGGAGCCAACGAAAATGACGTGCAGATAAGATTTGTGCTCTTGAAAATTTTTCCTTTTTTACTTTTCCCTCAAAAATGAGTCTGTTCACTTCAGTGTGTTTTTCTTTTATAAAAGCAGTCTAGAAGATTAGAAAGTATATACTTATATTTGAAAACATCTGAATAAAGTGCTATTTTGACGACCCAGTTGCATAATGACCACTTAAGCTTGTTTTCATCTTTTTATGATAAGAATATGTAAGTAAGCATGACGAAAAATGCCCACATTGATTAGGAAGAGAACAATGATATCAGTCCATGACTTACAAAGAGTGGAATGATGGTGTAGTTGGCACAGCATTTCATAGCCAAGACTGCTCCCAAATCAAGTTAATTTAGGTGTCTTATTTTTTGAATACTCAAATGCAGTGAATACTACACACATTAGCGTTGAAGTTCATGATGCAATTGAGAACTTGCTTTCACTCATATGCACTTAAAAAAGATCATGTTCAGTTCAAATTACTGTGGATTTCTGACTTTTTCATTTCATGACATTTCATGACAACAGATTAGTTGTTTTTTTTCCCTCCATTCCAGAACTATTTTGTTTAAAACTAGCTAAATAAACAATTCCTGAATGTCCTAAAAGATGACAAAATATGCTTTTCTCCTGTCTTTGTTTGTATTTTGCAGTCACACAAGGCTTTTGAACAGCCAAGCAAGTCCCTTGCTCAGTGCAAAATTCCACACCTTATCTCGGCACAAGATTACACCAAACAGACCAGACTGGAGAGAGAAAAACAAAAAACAAAACAAAACAAAAAAAACTCCAACAACTTGTGCATGTTTATATAGCACAAAACAGGCTGATTATAGAAACAAAGCACTCAGCAAGTCGGTCAAGGAGGCAGCATGTCGGAGGTGACGACAGCCAGGTTGTCCCCTTACACATGCCTGCTGTTGGCTGTTTCGCATCATTCGCTTGTCTGGCTGGGTCCTGCCAAAGAGGGGCAGAAAGGGGGGAAACGTCATGGCATTTCTTATTCTTCTGGCCAGGATTACCCCCAGCCAGCCCTCAAGGATACCAATGTGAAATATGCACAGCTCCTTCATCCCCCACACCCACAGAAAGCTGCAGAAGGTTTTATGAGAAAAGCATCTGAACTGTGAAGGATATTTTCCTTCTACAATACACTCTATTTTAAGGTCTGACCTTAACTACTACCTATCTTTTTTTTCTTTTATACCCAATTGCTCATTTCCAGAAAAAGCTGGTCAGTTTAGGACCAGCTTTACTTAGGATCTTAAGGACACTACGAAGGCAACAGTTCATTTTGGCAAGGCAAAGAATACTCAGCTCCTGGGTTTTATCCAATGCAACAGGAGAGAGCTGAGAAGTGCTTCATTTAAATGAAGCCAAAATTTGTCAATTTGTCAAAATGAAAACTAGTACATGGATATTTTGGCACAGAAGTTAACAAGCTTGTTTCCAAGACAGTACTATCCACTATAAACAAAAGCTTCTGGTTTTCACATTAATGGATCACACTTGTCACACACCTGTCAATAAAAGACTGTTAGAAATGCTTTTTCCGCTATCAAACGTACAATAAACATATGTGGAATAAGAATTCCTCAATGTTTCTCACCTATAGGCACCTTTAAAAAAAAAACAAAAACAAAAAAAACCCACACTCTAAGACCTCGGTGGCCAGACTGTTGGCACAGGAGGCTCTGTTTAATCCCAGCTCAGGGAAAGTACAGACAACCAAAGTGCTGCTTTCCCTACAACACCCTCTCTCTCTGTGCCCAAATCCTTGCTGAGAAAAGTGAGCTACTGCAAGACAATCCAGATACAAAAGTATGAGTAGATACAGCATAGCATACAATGAAAAAGAGGCATTATATTATATCTAAATTAGAAATGCCTTACTAGCATAGGAACTTTATTCTAACAAAACCCTTCCACTTGGGGGCGGCTACATTGGCAAAGTTACACTCTGTATCAATACTGCAAAATTATAACCAGAGCCAAAGAAAAGTCAAACAAGTTAGGTTCCATTTTACTGCTCTAATGTTTTTTTTTTTCCTAGCAAAAATCTTAGTAACAAATCACACCTTGCCATCTATCAGCACAACCACACCCATGAGAAATACATAGGGTAGACAGAGGCCATACAGGTAGGTAACCAGACAAAGCTGCTACATGAGCCTGTCCTATCATGTGTGATAGATCCTATCAGATATAATGAAGTTGGCCAGCACGATTCAACAGACACATGRTGTTTTGCAGACCACACATAGCTATCTGCTAGTACCAACGGATACCCAGGCAACCCAAGCCTGAGCTAACACCCACGAAGACTAGGAGTGGAAGCAACTCATGTCACCCTGTGCATCTGCTCAAAACTTGCAGCTATCACATTACCCTGATCTACAATGGGTGGGGAGGGGTCCCCAATAATTCGTCGGTGATTAGGTTGGACCGTCCTGAGTCAGAATATAAGTCTCAGCCTAGATATAGTGTCCTTCTACTCAGAGTATTTAGATCTGTAGCCAGATGATAGCCCAGATGATATTTAAGTAGGATAGGACATAGGTATGTCAGATGCATCTCCGGTAGTATTATTTGTGTGGAAAATCACTACTCTGAAAAAGCAGCACATGGTTATTTTCCATCTGCAGGGGTAGCACCTGACAGTTGGGGAAAAGTTTCCCAGACAGCAATTACACCATGCTATTTTCCTAGTACTTGCTGCTATATATTCTGTCTAACTTTATTTTATATAGCATGTATTATATGGAATCATAAGGGAGCAAAAAGGCATCTGGCCAAGAAATTGTGTGCTATAACTTAAACAGCACAATAAAACTTAAAAGGAAATAAATCAGAAAACTAAGACGATTAAAAATTAAAAGGAATTAAAGAGAATGATTAACATAGAAAATGAAAAATACTTTGCAGCACTTCACTGTGAAAAAAGCTCTTCAGAAAGATGCACTCTGCCTCTATGGAAACACAGGTGAGTGGCTAAGTTAGGCTACCAAAATATATCACCATGTGTCCTTAGCAAGGAGTTACATGAACCATGCAGTTGCTCTGTGACAGATGGACAATCTCCACACCTGGAGTGTCCAACTCTGGGCTCCCCAGTAAAGACAGACCTGCTGGAGCAAGTCCAGCGAAGGGCCACTAAGATGATTTAAGGGACTGGAGCATCTTTCATACAAGGAAAGGCTGAGAGAGCTGGGACTGTTCAGGCTGGAGAGGAGAGGGGTCAGGGGGATCTTAGCGATGCGTACAAATACCTGAAGGGAGGGCGTAGAGAGGATGGGGCCAGAGTCTTTCCAGTGGTGCCCAGTGACAGGACGAGAGGCAACGGGCACAAACTGAAACACAGGAAGTTCCGCCTGAACATAAGGAAAAACTTCTTTACTGTGAGGGTGACAGAGCACTGGAACAGGTTGCCCAGAGAAGTTGTGGAGTCTCCATCCTTGGAAATATTCAAAAGCTGTCTGGACAGGGTCCTGGGCAACGTGCTCTAGGTGACTCTGCTTGAGCAGGGGGTTGGACCAGATGGTCTCCAGAGGTCCCTGCCAACCTCAACTGTGCTGTGATTCTGTGAATACTTGTCTCAAACTAAGAACATCATCAGCTTTTTGCAGATGGAATATATTGGGATGGAGTTCTAGATATTAACAGGAGTGGTAAAGAAGATTGCTATGTTAGAATAAGAAAAGGATTTTAAAGGATATTCTTATATCACAACAAGCATTAGCTGTAGGGCTCAGATGACATTTTCATTCTTAGCAGACTGATGCAGAAAACTAAGAGGAAATGGAAAGAGAAGTATTGTTCTAGGGCTTAAATTTCCTATGCTTTTATTGAAGTCTCTCTCCCACAGAAATGTTTTATTAAACTGTCCTTTTTGGAACTGTCTGACTGTTAGCAAGGAAGCAAATGGGCAGAAAAACATTTTTGGTAAAAAATAAAATACATTTTTAATATATGTTTAAAAGGTTTTTTCCCCTGCTTAATTAAATCAGGAAAAAAAAAATTTTCAAAATCTCAAGTTTGTCTTTCTTACTCCAGAGCAAAAACAAGCAATTTGTCTTAAAAGGATTTTAATTCAAATTGATTGAGCAATGAGTTACAGAAACAATTTTTCAAAGGTTTTTAACCAAGACATCACAGTTCTTGAGGGAGAGGGTAAGAGGCTGCAACAGCCATAGCTGGGAAACATGCTTAGCACCTCCCCGTTACCACATCTCCAAAATTAGTACCTGCTCTTAGGGAAAACACAAGAACTCTGGGTTCCTTCTCTACCATACCAGGGTGCAGGAGATGCAATGGCTGCACGGAGCAGCTAAGAAGAGGTGGACCAAGGGTGTCACCAGCTGCATAAGAATTCCATGGGTATAGGAATCCCATGGGTTAGCATAGGAATCCCATGGGTTAGGGCAGGAATCCCA
>NW_020451248.1:0-13316 GCF_003343035.1 Apteryx rowi | reverse complement strand
TACAAATATCTGAAGGGAGGGTGTCAAGAGGATGGGACCAGACTCTTTTCAGTGGTGCCCAGCAATACGAAAAGAGGTAATGGGCACAAACTGAAACACAGACAATTCCATCTGAACATGAGGAAATACTTTTTCACTGTGAGGGTGACAGAGCACTGGAAGAGGTTGCCCAGAGAGGTTGAGGAGTCTCCTTCTCTGGAGATATTCAAAACCCGCCTGGACGCGATCCTGTGCAACGTGCTCTAGGTGACCCTGCTTGATCAGGGGGGTTGGACTAAATGATCTCCAGAGGTCCCTTCCAACCTCAGCCATTCTGTGATTCTGTAATTCAGGATAGAAAACACAGATCTGCACATGCTGTGATTCCCAATAAATACAAGTAGAATTGGGTTTGTGGAAACAAAATCTCCCTAGAGTTAGCCTAAGACAAAAGCAGCTTCACCTGGCCAAACCTGGAGTCAATGGCACCATACAGCCATAAATGTTTTCCTACAAAGCACACTGAAATCAATGCAAAAGCATTTATTACCTCCAGCAGTCTTTAGCTCAGACCCCAAATGATGCACATCTAAAATACTGAAGGCCAGACTGCAATTTAGTAATCCTAAATAACAATAATGTTATGGCATACAACTGTCGTACTTGGCTATTCTTCAGTTACTGATTCATGAGGCAAAGACAACCCGTTCAGTCCTCTGAGGGGAAGAGAGGGGAAAAAAAAAAAAAAAGAAAGAACCTTTTGTAGGAAAAAGTGGATTCTTTCCTTTTAAAAAGGTAAAGGCTTCATCTGCAGATAAATAAATAACAGGATGAGGAAAATACATGGGATGCAATGCTCCATTAGCAAATATCACATCYGTAACTCATATTTTAATATCTTCACTGTCACTCTGAAGCATACCATGTGCAATTAAAAAAATTGCTTTGCAKTTTTCTCTAAGTAAGTTATTGTCAACAAGCACACAGCACTGAGCCAAATGCAAATCACTAAATCAATTTAGCACCAGTTTAAAAAAAGTTTTGATTAATTCTCCACACATTGCTATGCCATTATAATGTGTTATTAAATGCACCCTCTACTTTTAGGCTCTCTTATTTCATTTGTAATTATAGCAAATATGGACTGCAAGGGTGGCCTGGCGACACCTCTGAAAGGCATAACTGCACTCCCTCAAGGCAGTGCAGATAGTAGACTGCTCTTGTGGCTGCCCTGCTGACAGGCTAAGTGCAGATAGAAAAATTCATAATATTCACTTGCTGGTTAAAATACATACTTGCTTGGATTTTGCTCAATTAAGTACAGATATTTGTTACAGCGCACATTTCTCTAAAAGCCTTAATCAATTTTATCTTTAAAGGCTATTGCAGAAACTGTTCAGTAGTTTTAAGAACAGCTTACAAAACAAACCCCAGTCTCAAAGCACTATATAGTCCAATACTATTACTGGACTCTGGTAAACTTTCTTCTCGCTAGTTCTTCAACAAAACCAATGGGGAAACCCATCTGAGCTGCTGTATCTGCAAACCTGTAACAGCCTCCAAGCCAGCTGCTTTGCAGCTCCTCCTGGGATAGCAGCTATAAACACACATCATCCACTGAGCTCCCCTCTACCATAAGCAGGTTGATACGTTGCAGATCCGATCACAGTTGTTCATATACTTCAGTAAAGAATTCACATCAAAATAAGCTGAACACTATTTTTCACACAAATAGGCTAAAAAACCTTGTGAAACATATTCAGTTTTGTTTCCTTTAAAGGCACCACCACCATTTGGTAGAGAGTTCAGTCCCACCTTGAGCCTAGGTCCATCAGCAGGAGTTAGCAGACCATAAATTCCACATGTGTATGCCAAGCCAATATGTTAAAAACTGGATCTAAAACCATACAGCAAGGAGGCCAATACAGGGCACAGACAAATTCATACACAACTAGCTTCTCACTGCATGCAAGCACCATCAGTACAGCTTGCAATTTTACTGCAGTCCAAATATAATTATCAGTTTTCCCCAGCTGAATGTGCTCTCTTAAAAGCCTAGTGGCTTCTAATAAAAGGCTTCCTCTCATAGTCTATATCTATACAAGCTGATTAAATAGTACCAAAAAATGTTCCCAAGCACTAGAAACTTCATTATCTATAACACTTTTCATCAGTGCTGTTATTCTCCCGAGCAGTAATGACCAGAGGATAGTCCATATAGACAGCCTGCATGCTACGCCCCCTTGCTGAAGGATCCCTTAACAGGACCCAAACAGGATGCCCTGTGCTGTTTGGCTTCAGTGTCAGAGAGTGGTCCTAGAAATATTTAATTTACAGTAGACATGTATCCTCAAAGACTTATATTATGTACAAATCCCAAAAGATAAAGTAGATGCCTATGTTATTCTTGAAAATAAAGACAACCCAGAAGTGGCTGACCTTTCAACCCATAACAAAAATGAGTTCTGTTCCTTCTACCTCTTCCTTGTTGTAATCAAATAAAGATGGGATTGCCTTTTTTTTTTTTGGGGGGGGGGGGGTCACTGGACTAAAACATATCTCTGAATCCAGAATGCCAGACATCTGGAATGCCAGGAATTATTAAAAAAAGACTTCCAGTAATGGTACATGCCAAAAGAACAACGTAAATGCAATTCTAAACTAACCGGTTTGTTTCAAGTTCTTGATATGATGCATCACTGTGACTTGTCTTCCCTCTTACAATCAGCCGTAATATAATAAAAGGACTAGACACTTTCTGTCAATTATTTGATCAAGCAGTTTGGACAATAATCAAATTAACATTTTTGCAGTTCATCTGGTTTTGCACCCTAAAGATTAAAAGCATTTCAACTAAGAAGAAAATTTATTTTGTTCCGTCTCCACATTTGCTCCATTCAGCATGAAATACAGAGAAAAATGTGTTCATGTATATTACACACATTAATGAAATTCATGTCAGGTGTTCTGTGTGCGTATACATGGAACAGCTGACATGAGTTTCTATAATGCACCTACAGATCAAACTTGGCAGTACCACAAGTTCGTATGATACAATGCACGCAGACAGAAAAATCTAATTAGTTTTTTGGAACTCTGCTCTCATTTAAGTACCTGAATAAAACAGCCAAATCCCCAGAAGTGCTCAGTACTAAGTGGATTCCATTTTTTTCTGGCACACTTGGATGCCGAGAACTGTCAGACAAGGCAAAGGGTGATCACTTTTACCATCTGGTGAAACAACTATTGGCACAACAATGAATAATAATTATTACAACAGAAGTCGAAATTATAACGCTGGCATAACCACAGGCTAACATGGCTTCCTTTTAGGACAATGGCAATATTTGGCACAGGACTTAAGCACCGTAGTATGCAGCTGAGGCTGCWGAAAGCTGCAGAGCTCTGGAGATCCACTGGGAACTCTGAATTTTACACAAAAATGGAATTCCTCTTCCCCAGACTGCTTTCTGGAACAGGGAGCAGGGTGTGGATGTGCTCAGTCGGCTCTGGCTCGGTAGGGCTTACCTTGAGCAGGAGGCAATTGCTCTGATGGGCCAAGCTGACTCCTCCACATGGTAGGCATGTGTCTACCCCGGTGGTCTCCTGAACCTCTGCCGCCAGCAGGCTTTCCCCAGCGTGCAAGTATGACTCCAAAAAACAGAGCTACCCACGCAGACAGTCTGCTGCATTAATTTGGTTCCCCAGCAGCCAGGTAAAGCAGAGAATAGTGGGGAGGACAACTCCCCTATTTAGCAAAGCTCACCATCCCTGAATTAGACTATTGGGAAGCAGACAGACACTCTGAATTACATTTTCCAGTTTTAGAGTTAGTTACAAATTTCCTAACTTACCAATTCTTGACTTTGGTTCACTTCCATACCCTGTTTTAGAAGCTCTGCAGTAACAAAAACAGTCATTAAACAAAAAAAGGATCAAATGTGAAAGACTCCAAACAGCAAATGGGCTTGGGCAGGTAGAGAAAGTCAATGGGTTTTAGAGTCTAACCCAGAACCTCAATTCCTCACTAGCCAARGGAACAAAAGGTGCATGCAACAAAGAGTACATCCGTGCCATCTTCTGCAGAATGCTCTCCAAGCCAGCCAACCACAAGCCCACTGAAAAACATAAGACACGTAGACCAAGCAGCGTGGTGTTAACTCATTAAGCCTGCAATGGCCCCGACCAGAAAAGCTACACGGCTGTCAGATGGTGGCTGGCTCCCAGGCAGCCAGCTCCAACCACGGACACAACAAGCTCACTCCTGCCTCCAGGAGAGGCCTGGGGGCATGTGCAGAACACCATAATGAGAAGCAGCACCTCTGTGTTTTTAATCATACAAAATGATTTTTTAACACCAGAATGCATTAAATGCAGCTCAAACAAAAGACAGAGCAGTTTGAATGTGGAAGCAGGGTAGTTCTGGAAGTGCCCTAATGAACGGCAGTAACTTCAGTGTCACAGTAGCACGAGTCAACAATTTGGATGCTTTCAGACAGGCCGGTAAGAAGCTGCTGTGGCATCTTTCTCTACTTGTGTGCTCAGTGCAGATGAACTGGTAGGAGGGCTGACTTATGCTAATACAGCTAAGCCCAACTCCCTTTATAGCCAGATGAGAGCAGAACAGGGGTGACGGCCACCCTCCCTCTGCATTCAACATCACTTTGCATTTGGTGGGAGGAAGCCACTGGTAGATAACCCAGGAGACATCCGCTCCTTGTTCAGAGAGAGGTAACTCCCAGAAAAGCAGGCACGAGTTTTTTCCTTCTTACATTCTGCATTTGAATAAGTTACACTATTACATGTTAGCTGTGTAACAAATCTACATACAGGGCACTACTGGGTTTGGCATATTTTAAGCTTACCTACATCAATACAACCTGAAACATGTTGCTTGTCTGAGGGATCACTAAATTAGAGGTAAGCAACAGAGCTGAATTGCAGAACTAACAGCATGGAGCAGAGATCAATGCCAACTCATAAAGAAATTATTAAGATATGCGGTACCGCTCTAGCAATGTAGCACAGGGCTGCTAAAATTGCAGTATTATAATGGAAGAATGCAGATGGCATTTAGTAACAAAATAAATAAATGAAAGCACCATACATGGTTTGTTGAAAAGAAATACCAGCCTACGATAGCTTATTTCTTATTTAGCAACAAATTATGTTCTGTTCTTCACAAACAAAGAATTTGTAGCCAAAATACAAGTTAATAAGTGAGCAAATAAATATTAAAACTAAATTTGTTAAAAAGCAGCCTTCATCTTACAGATTTCACATGCTTTTCTCTGAAATTGGGGAACAGTTCCCTACATGCTGAAAGAGGTGGCAGCCAAGGCTTGTAACTGAGCAATATCTTTTTTCTAGTCCCCTTGGAAATAAAACCATCATCTTTCAAAGATTTTGAGAAGAGTGCATCTCTTACCCTCTTCCCTCAAATACAGTGGAGTACGAAGAACAGACAACAACCCAGTGGTTAGGGGACACAGAGAAAGTTTTTCAAGTCACTGCTTTATCTAATTTATTCCAAAGTCTCAAAACTGAAAAATTATCATTGTATATTCTTAGAAAAACTGAAAAAAGATACTTGAGCCTGTTGGTTTTATTCTGAAAGAATACCTTCCACAATCCCAAGTATCCCAAGGCTGAAAACCTGTTTCCTATAAGGATACTATTCAAGCCATAATTAAGCTTGCAAGCATTAAAAAGGTAAGTGGACTTTTCATCTCTACCTTAAAATACAGGAAAATAGCTACCTTTGCTGCAAGTTTCTCCTGTTCACTTCTTTTACCAGTATCATTCAGTTTCTATGCAAACCAGATGATAATAGCACAATTTTGGATAACACAAAATAGCTAGGTGTATCCTTTTCACCACCTGTTCTTTGCCAAAATTACCAATGAGCAGAGAATATTAATTTCACTCCATTTTTCCCCACTTTTACACTGCAGCTAATTGTTTTCTACAGTTCACACACAATTTTCATAACTGAAAACAAGCGATGATTAAAGTGCTGCCAAAGAGCCTCTTCTCTTGTGCTAGGAAGCGTGTATTGTCACCTTCATGCATGAGACTGAAAGCCACGACTCAAGCTCCCATTTCAAAAGAGCTATTTTATGTTAATGCTACACATCTAGGAAATCTGTACTTTTGTTTGAGAAGCTACATCAGCACACATAATTGACCTATGGCAAAATACAGGTCCCCCCCCTTTTTTTAAAAAAAGAATATTATTGTAGTTCTAATTAGAAGCTATTCTACTTTTTTCTCTAGCAGATAGAATTATCCTTATTTTTTATGTAAAGATAATCTGTTTAAATTAATAAAACATGTGAACTCAGATCATTCAAAATTCCTTCCATAATTCCTTCATTTATTGACCCATCATGGACTTCAATTTCAAATATTAGTATTTACTATGCAGCAGTAAAAATTCACAGCTGAAGATGAAAAGCACTAAACTGATGTGTAATAACTGAGGAACACCTACACACTTCAGAGCAATAATGGAAAGGAAATATGTACAATAACCCCAATGGAATCTGTGAAAATAACTGTATGTGCAAGTATTTCAGAATTAGGCCAACAGTACTCAAAACACTCATAACCATGCATAAATATATAAAAAGGATCTCTTATGTCATTTCAGAATAAATCCAAAATAGATCTTAGTGTCTCTATCTCACACAGCTGATCGTGTTTTATTACGAAGCAACTCTGACAAATTCGTTATTCTTTAAAATCACTGACAAGTGCCTTAGTCCCCAAATAGCCCTTCAAGTGGGCTACTTCCAGAATAAAAATGCTCCTCCCAGCACTTCACTTTCTCAGAAGCTGGCTCTTGCCCTAATATAACGCTACTGTTTTTAAAATATCACTACAATGTAAAACTCTGCAGAAAAATACAAAAATTGTTTAAAGCAGGCCATTTGCCTGATCTGGGTCATGTTACAAGCTTACAAACAGTTTTTGTTGCTGCACCTAAGCCAGGGAAGAAACAAGGATATAGGATTAGGAACACCCATGAACAGGTATCACCACCAAACATAGCATCTCAGTCTTAATCTATAGGTACTAACAATTGTTAGCAATTTGTTCAGGTATGGGGTTGGGGTTTTTGGGTTTTAGAGGTTTTTTGAAATATCCAGGTTTGCTTTTGCTCACTCCACCTATTTTTCCCATTCTCTCCAGGAGTCCAGCTTCCAACTAGAAAATTCTCCCCTAAAATAGGGGAACAAAAATTTGGCATCAAAACTTGGGGTCAGCAACGGTAGAAGCAGAAGATGGTTAGGTGAGAGTACAACACACAGTCGTCCTTTTCCATTACCTACTTAGAAGAAAAAGTTTGCTACAAGCACCAGAGATGGTGAGACTCCACAATATGGAAGAGAAGCCATGTCTAGGAAAGGATACCGAGACTTCGGAGGATGAGGTTGAATCTGGGGAAGCAAGTGTTTCMCTTACTCCCATCTCCCACGTCTGTAGGGACCCAGCAGGTCCCACACACCTGTACGGCAAGGTCTCCTAGAGATGCCGCAGCAGCTGCAGGCCCAGCATGACCCAGTCCCCGTTTGCTATAATTAGTAATTATTGCCGCTTGCTGATCGCGTACATAARACTCTGGTGGCCGGAGCCCAGTTTTGTACTAGGTCCATCAGCAGAACCAGGCACCAGTGCTGGCAGTTTCAGCACAGAAGAGAAAGGATAGATAAGTAACTAAGTTGCAGTCACCAATAACCCCCATATCAATGCAGAAATGATACAACAAAAGAAACCCAGGCTTTTAAGGTCACAGTTAGCTTCCATCAGAGAGATATATAACAGAAACTTTAAAAGTCCTATTTTCCCACCATATACCTTCCCTCCGACCTGTTCATGAGCAATGGGTAATATTTACCTAGGCATATCATTTAGCATAGCCATTTGAGAACAAACACAATTTGTCTTATTCTCCCTTTTATTGTAAAGTGCTAGACTTCAGACTCAAGGATGTCTTTATTTTATCCCACTACAGATCTGATTAACAGATGCAAACCTGTCACTTTTCAGTTACACAGTAAATTTTGACTGCTTCATGAACCTGATTAAACCTGTCATATCCCCATCCACTGACAGCATAGAACACGTGTTCAGTACAGAACCATTATCTTGACCGATGAAGGAGGCACTTTTTTTCTTTTTTAATATACCTACCAAGTCCTCTTAGACAAGGCCTCTTCACTACAAGAGCAGTGAAAAGTGAATTGTGAAATAGCTATATCAAAGTTCTCAAGATATTAGTCTCAGGTTAATTTTCCATAGGATATTTAGGTCAAGCAATGAAAGCTCTCAAGAAGCAAAAGTTTCTAAAGTTCGGATGCTCCAGAAAAGGTGCTAGAAAATGCAGGCTGAAAACAAATACAGCCTGACCAGTCCCAACCAACCCATATTCTGTGATGGTAACAGCAAATAAGGGACATGCACCCCGGACACAGTAAGGAACCAAACAGAAACTAGGAAATACAGCAAATAAAGAGAGGAAGGGTAGTCAATGTCCAGCAGTCTTTCCTCACRTATTTAAATGCTTGTCTAAAAGACTAACTTAGAAGTATTAGGATAGCCTGGAGATACAATTTTTGTTCTCTGTTCTCTTAAGCTTGTTTCCAAAAGGGCTGGAAATGTCATCTTTGACTAACTAATGCACATTGTGCTATGTTTATGGCAGAGCACTACATTCACTTTAAATACACTGTTAAAACACAAACATCCTTAAGTTGTTTGGCAAGTGGAATACATTTTCCTTCACTACTGGACGTTAAATGCCAAAAAAATGCCATAGAGCCAAAACAAGTGATATGAATTTTGAAAAATCTAATAATGCCATCATGAGCATAAAGATCTAAAGGTAAACTCAGATGATATGATCACATGCAAAAGCCCAAGCAGATATATTTCCAGTTAGTCCTCTTTCAAAAAAAAAAAAGAAAAAAAAAGGGGGGGGGGAAACGGGACCCACCCTGTTGCCATTCATGTAAAAAACAAATCCACCCCCCCCCCTTTTTCTCTGTTTGGGGAAATGGAAATTTTCAAATCCACAGATGCTTGTGATTGCACACTAGCATCCTGCCGGGAACCATTAATGGTGTAAAGAGTAAAGTTATTCAATTATCTCTAAGTCATTTTTCCAAACTGTTGTCTTCAGTCAAGGAGGTGATTAATGGAGTCCAGCAATGACAGATTACTCCCTGCCCATGCAAGCTCTTTGATTTTAATGCAATTAAGCTATTGAAGTAAACAAACCCATTTGGCTGCTCAACTAGCTCTTTGTCTCATTAAAAATTATTTGACTAGGCTAGTGGTAAAAGTATATTGCATGTGTCCTCAGATTCAATTGAGTATTCTGTAAGCATAGCAGCAATTACATCTGCAAAAAGTTCAGAAATTAATGGTGGCAGAAAATGGTCAACCTTTCATTAGGGACTTTCATGTGCAATGAAATTATTATTTTCTAATCACCACGATACAGCAAATATGCTTCAGAGAGGCCAGCAAAACTATAGTCACCAGACAAATGTTTCAGCAAGCATTTGCAAATTTAATATTAAAAACAAAACAGCATCCTACCTCTCTTACTAGGATTCCCCCAAACTGCAATTCCAGAAGCCCTCAAGAATACCTCAGAGCCTGGCGCCAGGCTATACTTCGCATTTCGTGGAGGGGCAGGTCTTCCTGGCCTCTTGTAGGACCAGGATGATTAGCGTGAATGTAACAAATGGAATTATCAGGGCTGAGGAGTTTTGTGTCTTTATTTAAATGCCAGGTGCCCCATAATGATTTGCTGTGTTTACTGTACTTTCTTGTACTTTGAAACCTTGAAATATCCAACTGAGAAAACATTCCCCACCTCAAATGCCACTCGCAGCATGCCTGCGCCACCTTCCCAATGTATCCCATAGCATTAGCATTGCCTACTGCTGTTCTTACCATAGAAGACAGTAATCAAAATACAGGCGTCCTCCCGCATACGCACACCACCGCAACCCAATAGAAACTTTGTAAGATCAGCTCAAACACAGCAAATCCCAACAGGCAGTAACGAGGATTATCCTCCTGTGGCTGCACAGCACAATCAGCATCCAGAAAGTATACTAATAATTACAGTTTCCATGTGAACACAGAATAACGTAATCCACATTAGCATCCTGATTAGCATGTTATTCTCCCAGTACCTGGTAGCACAGGACATCTAACTAGAAAATGTTGCCACTGGTAACTTTACAGAGGAGGGATGATCTATGAGAGCAAAAGCATTCAAACACAACAAAAACACACAAAGCTGAGGAAATAAGGGCAACATTTTATTTTGTTTACCAATGCCTAACTTAAAGGGGGGGGGGAAGGAAATCTCAGAATGAATGCTTCTAGCCATCTCACCCTGAGAACAGATTTAATCTGTAACAAAATGGCCAAAGGTTTGCTCCAGCCTACACTTTTCCTTGACATTAGAAAACAGATTTGTCATCACTCTCAACTTTCACACTGTATACTCTGAAACATAAGAGACCTTACCATCTCCAAACTGAAAAAGTCAATAGGAAATAACTGTATCCATCTAAAGTTCTTTTCATACTACTTCTAACTCTCTAATCTAGCAATTTACCAACTCCACCACCATAATTAATACCCAAAGCAACTTGCAATCTTCCAAGGAAAATAATCATCCATTTCCCGCAAGCACCATTTGTATGCAGCTTTGGTTCCAAGCAGAAAACAACAAAATGAAATAAAATAAAATTATATTGACTTGCCAATGTATTACAAAGAGAGTCTACATCTTTACAGTAGGCTTCCTTTTCAGGTTCCAAATTTTATGTCCTACTTTCCGCTCTATTAAAAAAATTCTTTGCTTTTTATTTTAATCATCTCTTCCATACCCATTCTTCATTTCTTTGTCTAACAGGATATTATTACTCCTTCTGGGGAAAGCTTTTGATAAACAGAACGGATCCCTCCTTGAAAGCTGCATTTATTTCCTCTTATTCACCTCCTTGCCCTGCAGCAGTTTGCCACTGAGCACTTAGCCTTTTGAAGAAAAGTTTCATATATAAATCAAATTTCAAGATTCAAAACACAGAATATTAATTGTTGCCATAAAAACTGAACTTTACTAGACAATGAGACAATAAAAACCAAAATTTAAAAATCTGAAGTCAGCAATTAACGGATTCTCGTGCCACTTCCACAACGACTTTCTTATCTGACCTCTGTGAAATGTCTCTTGATCGAACGCAGAGGACAAACTAAAGCAGGCAGACAGCCTTTTAGYACCAATTTCTCTGCTCACGCTGTTCCCACTGCTAGCACATGCAGCTTCTTGCATCATTCAAGCTGAAGCTTTCACAGATAAAAATCTTCTCCAGTCTTTTACTTGTCCACAAAAGTTGAGCAATTTCATTGTTTTCAATTATGATTAGCAGAAAGGCAATTAAGGGGATCTGACAGTGTTAAGATAACAGAAAAGTGTTTAAAAGTCAATAAATGCTGGTAATTATTTCTATGTCCAATAGCTAAAAAGTGGAATTTTAGCTTCCTAACAAAGCCAGAAAACTGCACAAAACTCAGTAAAGCATCAGATAAAGGAAAAGAAAAAAAAAACACCCTACTGCTCATTCAATAACCACCCTGGAATTATAAAAGCAGAAGGACGTGCAGTTTTCTGAAGACAGTCCAGGTGTTAAGTATACAGGAAAACAGCTTAAAGCATAGCTTGCTCCCTTCTCCCTCCCCTGCTTTTTTTTTTTTTTTTTAAAAACAAAAGCTAGCCTTTTCCCCCAACAGTGTTTACATTTGGCGAAGCCAAGGAGTTCTTATAACATCTTGTGTTTTCAAATGACAATCAAGCTGTTTGTCAATCTGTCTGTGAATGTCATATCATACAGAAGGAGCCGTCTTCTCTACTTGCCACACAAGGCTGCAGTTGTCAACTAAACAAATAACACAGCAGGGTTTCCCCCCCCCCATATTGAAAACAAACTCTGCCTAAAATCAGTGTTAAACCCATCAACAATATGGGAATAATTTACTCCTGTGAAGTTCAAGCCCGTTATGAAAACGGCGGAGCACTGCCAGGTCCAGACGTGGCGTGTTCACAGGAGACGACTGAGGTACGGGAGGGCTCCGCCACTGCACCGCGCTGCTGCCAATGCATGCGGCAGCCCACCATGGGGGGCAAGCAGGTAGCCCAGAGACAGAGCAGCTTCCCCAGCCCTCCAACCAACCCAGCACAGTTGTTATATTTGAAGCAGACATTGAATTGGCCATTTTCAGACAGTTTTGGAAGCCTTGGTGATTTCAATCAGCACTGYTTAAAAAAGAAAGACTTGAGAAACCAAAGCCTTTCTGAAGTTTTAGATTTTAAATGCAATTTTTTATTGCAATATTTCTGTTGCTGCCCAGAAGAGCTCTAAAACACCATTAGGATTTCTTCTGTGTCAGAGCAATAGCAGGTTCTATGTGCTCACACACACACACCCAGCCTCAAGTGCACTGAAACTGGATATAACTGACCTATTTACCTCTACAGCACCTCCCATGGAAGAAGTCTGAATGCCTTTACAAAATATTTGGCAAACAGCATATACAAAGTAATTTCATCCCCCCAGAGTGGGACAAACGCATTACATCAACCACAGCCTCACTAGATGCCACAGCATGGTATTTTGCTTTCCCCAAAAATCCGTTCTGCATTAGATAGTTTCTTAGAAGGTACTTACTGCTTCCCTGCAGGTGAAGAACCTGAAATGTGAATAAATAAATAAATCTCACTTAGAAAGTAAAACAGATCTGCAGAACTTATGCTCCTCCAAGGCACGAATAAGGACCCAAGAGCCTTGTGGCACCCTACCCTACTACAGGCTCACTTCATTGGGCAAAAGCCTACTTTTCTTCCTGAAACCACTTATTCCCCCAAAAGCAAAAATCGAAACTTGCCAAAGCCATCAAAATACTCACCTTTATTAAGCAGTACCAGTTCATACAGTTTTTCTCTCTGTTTCCAAATCCCAAGAGCTTCTAGGACTCCAGCACTATTTCAAAGCCAGCCATTAACTCGCTCTGGCAAATAAACCCAAAGGGTCTCTGCAATGAATCTGTGAACAAATTGCACCTCTGCCTTCCCCCTCCCCGGACCTATTCCATCACCCCTTGCATTTTTGTAAGTAGGTTTCTCTTTACTGTAGCAGTGAACTGTACAACTGTACAACTGAGCGCAGCTAACAGAGGCAGCGAACAGACGCAGCAGTTTGCGCAGCAGTGTTTGGGCTCTGACTAGRACTTGAGGATCTTGTTGGAAGTTG
>NW_020451247.1:244092-249588 GCF_003343035.1 Apteryx rowi | reverse complement strand
CACGAGGTTTATCAACTGGAAATAACTGAGTATGTAATTACCTCACAGGAACAGCTTTTGCGAAAGAGGTCTTCAGATATGCATGGGGGCCCACATTTGTTTGCCCTCTGCTTCCCTCTGGACCCTTCCGTCTTCCTTCCCCTCTGGGTGGCCCAGGGCCCCCCAGGTGCCTTTCCGTGTTCCCCAGAGCACTCCAAGTGCCTCTGGGGGCTTTCCAGCCACTGCACGAAACACGGCTGAAACGCAGAAAGCCTGCATTAGAAAACACTGCCAAAGCTTTAGTTTGGGTCGATGGGCAGTTCCTGCTGCTGGGCACAAGGCCGTGGTAGCTCCTGGGCCTGGTGCACACGGCCACCCCCAGCCCAGAGTGACCATCATGCCTCTGAGGAAATCAGCCTCATTGCACAGCTCCAAACTCTCCTACAGGACAGGCCTGGCTTTGGGACACTCAACAGCAGGGTCTTTGTGGTACTAGCTGTTGTGTTACCTGCACTCATCTCCCCAGGGACACTGTACTTTGTTCCTGTGTCTAGGAGCATCTTCACTTTCTGAAGTATCCAGGAGCTATTTGATTCCTAAAACTGCATTTGTGAGAACCATAGGAAGAAAGCATTTGAGATATTTGATTTGTAGCAAATCCATACTGAAGCCTCCTTTTGGGGGGGGGGGGGCGCATGCCTTTTTGTTTGTGTCTCCAAGAAATTATCTCATGTGAAAGCAGTATTTGTTTCTTTTCCGTGTTAAAAAAAATATACCTATGTAGCTTCTATAAGGAGCCTTACTGGAAGACGTTTCTTGATGAAGAGTTTGACATGGCAAAGTGGTTTCTAGCTCACTTCTAATGTACAAGGAAGAAGACTCTAGTCAGTTGGAATATCAGAGCACAAAAGGCCCGAAGGAGCTGTCACAGGTCCCGAAGGGGCTATGAGGCTGTCATTTGGCAGCGAGAGGAGCAAGCGTAATGGAAGTAGTATGGAAGTAGAGGCAGTCTGTATGCAGCACAGGTCTCTCTTTGGGGTACCTCATTGGGCTTCTCAGTAGGATAAACAAGCCCGTGCATGGCTCCAGGGCTGGAGCGTGTTTAAAGTTGCTATGAATGTTGCCACGCAACATTGCAGAGAGCAGGTTACATCTTCATTTCTGGGCCTAAGTGTCTCTCCAGCAGAAGGCTGGCTGACATTTTTCCCCAGGCTTTCTACCCCTGGGGGCCAGCATGCCCAAGGGAAACTTGCTTCATCCTCTTCCTCAGCCTCCCCTTCAGGGAGGCACATCAAGGTTGCTGGGGAAGCAGGACGCAGAGAAGATCTAGGTCCTGTTGCTAGCCTAATGCCAGTTTACCTGGCATGCACCCAGGAAGCCCCCTGCTCTATCGGTGTTGATGGGCACCTTCGGAAGCAGGGTCGCTGAAACCAAGCTGCCTCCTGGTGAGCCACAGTCGTGGGGATGCTCCCGTTGGGCTCCACGGGAGTGTCCAAAGCCTCACCCGAAGATCTTGGCAATGCAGAACTTCTCCGGCGGTATCCCTCCAAGACTCCTGTCAGCTGACTTTGAGGAGAACTGGCGGCTAGTTCTGGAGAAGCCAAGCAAGCAGCACAAGCTGGAAGAAGGGAAAGAGTAAGTTTTGCAAGCAGTCCCACTGTTAGGGAGTGGCTGCTAGAGGCCTGGGACTTCCCTGCAAGTTGACAGTCTCATGTAACAACCTGCTGTTTTATCAGCCAGCTACTGGAGCTGTGGGCCTGGCTTCCTCTAGTCAGAATGTTTCCTTAGAGCATATGAGGCTGCTCCAAAAAGTGACTCTCCRAAGATGAGGAGCAAGGTTGCAGTATCTTTGCAAAGGCAGTTACTGGGAGGAGGGGGACAGGGGGGCACCCCCAGGGACCCCCCCTCCCCCCAATGATAGCATAGCCCCAGTGCCTGCCCTCCTATCATATCACAGCCCCCAGCACGCCAAAACGACACCATCACAGCCCCGGTGCCTGACTGCCTGTGACCTCAGGATTCCCAGTGGCCCTGGATTCCGACATCAAAGCCCCCAGAGCTTTGCCCCATGACATCACAGCCCCCAGGACCCCTGTGTCTAGGACAGCTCAGCCCCTAGTCCCCAGTGCCCTGAGACCTCACTGTTCTTAACGCCCCTGGGCTATGACACCACAACCCCTGTGTCCCCACCCTATGACAGCTCACATCTGCTTGCTTTTTGGGCGAGTTATGGGGGGGATAGGTGGTTCTGGCCAGCCCAGATGCCTGGGTCCCTGCTGTGGGGGGGGGGAGCGGCAGTGGGTGCAGATGCCTGGACCCCAGACCCTACCCAAACCTGTCACCCTGCCCCCTCCTTTAGGCACCAGCCTTTGCTTGAGGCCCACCAGACCTCCCTCCTCAGCCCTGCTCCCAGGATGCTCCACACCCTGGGAGAGCTGGGAGTTCTGGGGGTCTTATGGGTGCTGGAGTCCTGGGGGTACTGAGGCTTTTTATGGGGTTTGCAGTGCTGGGGGTCACAAGAATCTTTTTGGTGCTGGGGGGCCTGGGGGTGCTGAGGGGAGGATGAGTGTCCCAGGAGTGCAGGGGGTCCCAGGGTTTTGGAGGGGGACAGAGGTCTTAGGGGCGCTGAAGGTGGTGGGGAGGGAGACAAGGGTCCTAGGRCTGCTGGATGGGGCCAAGGTGAATCTAGGTGTCACTGGGCTGGGGAGGCCCTGRGGACACCGGAACGGCAAAGAGACTGGAGGCTGCAAGGGGGCATCCCCGAAAGACACCCAGAGGGCCCCAGGATGCCCCAACATGCATGCCAGAAAACCCCGCAGCACCCCCGACGGGCACCCAGTAGGCTTTGGGATGACCTGCAAAGCCTGCTCAGCTTCTCAAGGCACCCCTTACAGGCAATCTGCAAATAAGCCTACTTTTAGGGGTGGTAATATTGGCAGAAACATAATAAATGTACAGGCTATTACTTCAAAACAGTGAGCCCCAATTTCTCTTTCCTGATGTTTGTAAACACACCTTGACTTAGCGTTTTTTGTACGTGTGTGTGTGTGCACCCATATGCACGTAAGAAAGTCTACAGATCAAGTGTACCTTTTGAACAGAACCGCTGCCTTTCATTCAACCAAAGTGAGAGTTTGGTACCACAGAGGAAAACTACGGAGAAAAGAGGGAGGTCCAGAGGTCATCTTGCATCTGTCAACCTCACCATGGCTGTAACATTCCCCCCACCCCTGCACCCTTTTCTTATTTCTATACTACCTTATGCTCACTCTTCTGGTGTTCCTCCTCATGGCTTTTTTAGCTGCAGATTCAAATAACGTCAACTCAGGCTCCAGACAGGTCCTTAAAGCTTTCCTTGYAGACCCAGGAAAACCATTACCAGCATACCTAGACTGGCTTGGCAAGTAAGAAATCAAACATGAGCTGGATAAGGCAGTGTCAAAATACTGATCAAACATAGTGACAGCTATCCCTGCCCTGAACTTTAGCATTCAGATCAGAACAACTTAGAAGCAATATTCAAAACRGGAAGAAGGGACACCTCCACACGCTCCCTCTTCCAGCCGCAGTCAGGCAGGATCTCCAACTTAAGAAGCTGCCTGCCTGCTACATGCAGAAATTGCTTCTTTTGTTTACAGTACATTTTACAAAATATTCTGAATGTTCCCAGGCTTAAAATCAGATATTATTTTAACAATGCTAAGGGAATTCCCCTGTGAGACAAGTCCAATTTCTCATTTGAAACTTGGTAGAGAATTGACCCACAGATCTTGGGAACTGGTGTCTATCAAAAAGCCATTATGCCAGGACTAAAACTTAATTTCCTACATTCAGGGCTACACTTGATCTGTTAACCACTGTGCTTTTCTTTAAAACTGTTTTTTTTTAATTTCAGCTGTGCAAATACAGCCTTTAGCAATAAGGTTTAAGCTACCTCTCCGGAAACTCTGAGAAACATTGTATTTGTATGTAAATTTTATTCTGAAAAAATAGCACATTGCTTTGACAAGTTATAGGAAAAGGTTATGTAAAGTACAGCATTAAAAAAAAAAAGGCTTTCTTTTTTCCTCTTAGTCTGGGAATTTATTTATACATATATTTTTGTTATTAGCCTAAAACTCTTTGTTTTGTTGAGAATAAAAAAAACAATCATAAGGGTTTGGGAAGCCTGATTATCTCCCCTTTTTGAACTTTGCTGCTGCTGCATTGTTGATCTTTGCTTTCTTCTTTGCTGATCCCTTGGTTTCTGGCTCTTTGCGCTTGGCCGACGTGATGGAGCCAGTCACCTTGAAGAAGTCATCCAGTCGACCCTGAGTGCTGCCTTGCCGGCTCTTGCTCAATCTTTTGATCCCGTTGCGGATCCGTTCTTCGTTGAACTGCTTCTCCCCACACATGAACTGGACGAGCTCTTCTTCTTTTGGCTCAATCCACTTCAGCTCAACAGCATCAGGGTCTACCACATCAGGCTCTAGAAAGAGCTTCTGGGCCTCTTTGTGCAACCAGTTCTCAGGCAGAGGATACTTCTTGGTATCTATGTGCTGAACAATCTTCTCAATAGTTTTGTGTTGCTTGATGAGCTCAACGGCACGCTTAGGTCCAATGCCACGGATGCTCTCACAGTAGTCACAGCCCAGGAGGATACACAGGTCAACAAACTGTTCCCAGGTCAGATCTAGATCTTGCAGAATACGATTCAGGTGAAACTCTTGGACTGGTAACTTCTTAGCCTCACTRGCAGTAAGGTGTCGCATCAGTACCGGACTGCCAAAGGTCAGGCAATCCATATCTTCAGTAGCAGCTGCATAGACCTTACCAGCTTTCACCAAGGTGGCACAGCTGGCTTCAGCCTCTCCTGGTGCCTCAACATAAGGAATGCCCATCAGCATTAGTAACTTCTTGCATTCGTCAGTGTGCTGCTGGGTCACCTTAACCAGCCTCTTGCTGAACTTCTCAATGTTGGTCTCCTCTCCAGCCTCTTGAGCTTCTTGCAAATGCTTCTCCGCCTCAGCGCGGCGCTCCGTTCGCTTTGCTAGCTCCCCCGACTTCAGCTGAGGGGGCTTACCGTCGAAGACGTAGACTGGCTTGATGCCGTTCTCCACCATGCGGATGGTGCGGTAGAACATGCCCATCAGGTGGCTGGTGGTCTCGCCCTCCTCGTTCTGCAGCGCCTCAGCTCCCTGCCGCACCGCGATGAGGAACTGGTAGATGCTCATGGACGCGTCGATAGCCACCTTGCGGCCGAAGTACGCCTTGATGTCGTTCTCCCGGATGGCAGCAGGGGCCACGTCGGCAATGAGCTTGGCCAGGCCGTGGATTCCCATCCCGGGCAGCGAGGAGGGGCCCGCGCGGCCTCGCGGCTGCCGGGCGGCAATGGGGGAGGCGGGGGGAACGGAGGGAGAGGGGCAGGRCCGCAGCCCCCGCGCCGGCCGGAGAGGCCGCAAAGGGAGGCAGCGCGGCCCGGGGGCGCCTCGGGACGGCGAGGGGACGCGAGGGGGGCAGCGCCCGGCCCGGCCCGGC